>NC_069501.1:473233780-473488780 GCF_027579735.1 Bombina bombina
ATACTAAAGTTATTAACCCCTATTCCCCTGCACCCCAACATTGCCCACACTATAATAAATCTATCAACCCCTATTCCGCCGCTCCCTGACATTGCCGCCACTAAATAAAGTTATTAACCCCTAAACCTCTGGCCTCCCACATCACTACCACTAAATAAACCTATTACCACTAAATAAACACATTGCAACAACTTAAATTAAACTATTAACCCCTAACCCTAAAACTAACCCTAACCCTACAGTAAACCCTAACCCTAGCACCCCCTAATTTAACATAATTAAGATAGAGCTAAATTAAAGTTACAATTATTAACTAAATAATACCTATTTAAAACTAAATACATACCTGTGAAATAAAACCTAAGCTAGCTACAATATAACTAATAGTTATATTATAGCTAGCTTAGGTTTTATTTTTACTTCACGGGTAAATTTGTATTTATGTTAACTAGGCTATGCAGACTAGTTAGTAAATAGCTAATAACTATTTACTAACTACCTAGTTAAAATAAATACAAACTTACCTGTGAAATAAAACCTAAGCTGCCTTACACTAAAAACTAACACTACAAAAAATAAAAAAAAATACCAGGACAAAAAATAACAAACGAAATTATCCAAAACAATAAAAATGATTCCTATTCTTATACACCTGTTTAAAAAAAAAAAAAAAAAAACACCCCAAAATAAAAAAGCCTAATCTATAATAAACTACCAAAGGCCCTTAAAAGGGCCTTTTGTAGGGCAATGCCCTAAAATTAACAGCTCTTTTGCTACAAAACAAAACAAACACCCCCTAACAGTATACAAACCCCCACCCCCCAAACTCCACAAAATATCTTATCTTATCTATCTATCTATCTTAAATACCATATCTACCCATTGCCGTGAAAAGGGCATTTGTATGGGCATTGCCATTAAAAGGGCATTTAGCTCTTTTATGAAATGCCCAAACCCTAATCTAAAAATAAAAACCCACCCCAAAACGAAATAAAAACATTACACAAAATAAAAAAACGAATGATCAAAAATAATAAAAATTATTCCTATTCTAATACCCATTTTAAAAAAAAAAAAAACACCCCAAAATAAAAAACCTAATCTAGAATAAAAATTAAAAGGGCCTTTTGTAGGGCATTGCCCTAAGTTAAACAGCTCTTTTACCTGAAAAAAAAAATACAAAGACCCACTAACATTACAAACCCTCACTTTCCCAAACCACAAAATAAAGAAAACTATCTAAAAAAAACTAAACTAACCATTGCCCTGAAAATGGCATTTGTATGGGCATTGCCCTTAAAAGGGCATTTAGATATTTTGCATTGCCCTGAAAAGGGCATTTAGCTCTTTTACAAATAGCCCAAACCCTAAACCATAAAAAAACCACCCAAAAAAACCTTAAAAATCCTAACACTAACCCCCGAAGATCCACTTACAGTTGCTGAAGTCCCGCTTGAAAGATCTTCATTCCGGTGGCTCCATTTTCATCCAGGCGGCTCCATTTTCATCCAGTCGGCAGGCGGCTCCATCTTCATCCAGGCGGCATCTTCTATCTTCATCCCGGCGGCATCTTCTATCTTCATCTCGGCGGTGCGGAGCGGGTCCATCCTGAAGACCTCCAGCGCGGAGCATCCTCTTCATACGGTCGCCGTCGTATACTGAATCTTCAATGCAAGGTACGTGATTCAAAATGGCGTCCCTTGCATTCCTATTGGCTGATTTGATTTTGGAAATTCAAATCAGCCAATAGGATGAGAGCTACAGAAATCCTATTGTCTGTTCAAATCAGCCTATAGGATTTGCCGCCTGGATGAAGATGTAGCCGCCTGGATGAAGAGGAAGCCACCGGGATGAAGATCCTTCAAGCGGGACTTCAGCAACTGTAAGTGGATCTTCGAGGGTTAGTGTTAGGATTTTTTAAGCTTTTTTTGGGTGTTTTTTTTTTAGTTTAGGGTTTGGGCTATGCAAAAGATCTAAATGCCCTTTATTTTTGGGGGTTGATTGGGTGGTGGGTTTAACTGTTGGGTGGTCTTTGTATTCATTTTACAGGTAAAAGAGTTGTTTAACTTAGGGCAATGCCCTACAAAAGGCCCCTTTAAGGGCTATTGGTAGTTTATTGTAGGCTAGAAAAAACGAGGATTGAGTCCTTATTGAGGTGCGCAGGTATGAGATGCAAAGCACATAAACCAAAACCAGTCTCGGGGGAGGCAAGGTAATACCACACCGCAGGCCACCCGATCTAACGGCAGCACTCCCAAAAGTAGGATAATGGCAGATATCTGTAGGAGCAGAGAACAGAGAGAGGCGCCTTATGGGACAGTATCGTGGTGTCGCTAATATGCAGATAGAGGCAGACAGCACACACAGATGGAAGATTACTGTAGTAACATATTTAAAGATACCATGTGTTCTGATCAATGGATATAATAATTTAATATTCATATGTGTTAAAGGTGTAATGTATATTAGCAAATAATTTTGATAAATAGATATCTATAGGTATATTATTATAATAGCCCCCACATATTTGAATGGCCTATATGTTCTAACAGATAGATATCAATATATGGTCATAGATGGTTGTGTCTCTAAATCTAAATATGATTAACTTGTAAAATGTTTATAATAATCAAACCAGTTATATCTGGTTGGTCCGAGACCATGGACGTCTATTCCAATGAAGATAAATGGTTGGTAATAAGTGACCTACAACAAAAGCAGGCAGAGGGACTAAAGAGAAGGACTTTTATGAGAAGGCTGCCAAATCGACACATAAATTGAGACCATCAGGGTACATGCTCTTCAGCAGATGGATCCAATAAGTCTCCCTCTGTCTGAGCCTAAAAAAACGGTTATAAAGATGAGATTTAGGAATGAATTCTATGGGATTGACAGAATAACAGTTGAGATCTCCCCTATGTACATCATTACAGTGTCTTGATACACTATGAAGTCTGTAGTTATTCTTCATATTTCGATGGTGTTCGGACCATCATATTTCGATGGTGTTCGGTCCCATAAGGCGCCTCTCTCTGTTCTCTGCTCCTACAAATATCTGCTATTGTAGGCTAGGGCTTTTTTAATTGGGGGGGGCTTTTTTATTTTTATAGGGCTATTAGTTTAGGTGTAATTCTTTTTTAATTTTGATAATTTTGTTTGTTATTTTTTGTAATTTAGTCCTTTTTTTGTAATTAGTTTGTAATTTTTAATAGTGGCGGCGATGTTGGGAGCGGCAGATTAGGGGTTAACAACTTTAATATAGTGTTTGCGATGCTGAAGGGCCTCGGTTTAAGGGT
This sequence comes from Bombina bombina, assembly GCF_027579735.1. NCBI lineage: Eukaryota > Metazoa > Chordata > Amphibia > Anura > Bombinatoridae > Bombina > Bombina bombina. The sequence continues at coordinate 473,237,077 of NC_069501.1, forward strand.
TAATAGGTAGTTTATGGGTGTTTAGTGTACTTGGTAAGCCTCACTGCAAAACTTGTAATAGCGACGCTATGGAAGTCCCATGAAAAAACATAATTTTTACGAGTACAGGACTGCGTTACAGGCTAAAAGGCTTGCGGTACAGCTATACCGACAAGACTTGTAATGGCTGCGGTGTTGTTTTAATGCTGAAATTACCATTTTTTCAGCATTAAAACATGAACGCACAACTTGTAATCTAGGTGATTAAGTGTAGGCTAGGGTGTTCCAAGGGTGGTAATTAGCTATTATGCTATTATTCGTTCCCAGGTTGAGCGCTTCTCTCTTTTTATAATTTTTTTCTAATCTATTTGTAAAAAAGTTAAAATCTGTGCCATTAGTAATGTTTCTATTAAAATGTTATGCCAGACCACTGGAATGATTTGAACAGCCAATAGAATTGAAGCAGCTTTCATCCTATTGGCTGATTATAATTTTTCAGCCAATAGAAATGCAACAGTACCCCAACATAAAAGGGGTACCTTGCATTCAAGCTTCAGTGTGTGGCAGAGATCGCATGAAGAGGAGGCTCTGCGCTGGATGTTGTCGTTGCCACCGCCGGTCCAGGTCAGCTTCGCTGTTTAACTTAGGGCAATGCCCTACAAAAGGCCCTTTTAAGGGCTATTGGTAGTTTATTGATAGATTAGGGGGTGTTTATATTTTGGGTGGCTTTTTTGTTTTTAAAGGGGTATTAGATTATGTTTAATTTTTATTATTTTGGATAATTTCGTTTATTTTTTTGTAATCTTATTGTTTTTTTATTTTTCGTAATGTTAGTGTTTTTTTTGTACTGTTAGATTATTTTTAATTTTCGTAATTTTTTAATCTTTTGTGATGTTTTTTCAATTTTGTAACTTTATAGTTTAATTTTCGGATTTAATTTAAAGTTAGGGGGTGTTAGGTTTAACGGTTAATAGTTTAATTTTGTCTGTCGCGATGTGGGTGTTTGGCAGTTTAGGGGTTAATAGTTTTAGTTTAATATTAGCAATGTAAGGGGCCAGCGGTTTAGGGGTTAATAGGTTTATTTAGGTGTTAGTGATATGGGGGGAGGCAAATTAGAGGTATTCAGACTAGGGGTTTATGTTAGGGTGTTTTACATAACTTTCTTTTCCCCATAGACATCAATGGGGATTGAGTTATAGCGATCGCCATTCTGTGATCGCAGGTGTTAGTTTTTTTTGTAATGTTAGGTTATTTTAATTTTTTGTAATTTTAGTGTTTGTTTTTTTGTAATTTTTTTAATATAATCATGTTAGGTTAATTTATAGTTTAAGCTTAGGTTTTTTTTATTTCACAGGTAAGTTTTTAATTATTTAAAGGTAGTTATATTGTAAATTTAATTTAAAGTTAGGGGGCGTATTAGCGGTATTTAGACTGGGGGTTTATGTTAGGGTGTTAGGTTCTTACATAACTTTCTTTTCTCCATAGACATCAATGGGAATTGCGTCATAGCGATCGCCATTCCGCGATCGCAGGTGTTAGTTTTTTTCTAACACTTTCTCTTCATTGATGTCTATGGGAGAAAATGTGCATGAGTACGTCAAGTCAGGCCTTGGCTTTTGTGCAGTATGGAGCTTATCGACCCGTATCACACAACAAAATAAGTTTTTTTTTAAACTTGTAATGGCAACGCTATGGAGAGATTGCAATATCTCAAATTTTTTTGCGTTATTTACGCACTGGGTTTAGCGCACAACTTGTAATCTTGCTGAAAGTTATTAACCCCTAATCCGTCACCCAAAGTATCTAATTACACTATTAACCCCTAATCTGCCATCCCCCCACATCTCAAACTACCTATTCACACTATTAACCACTGAACCGCCATCCCCCACAACACAAAGTATTAATATAATCACTAAACCCCCTAACCTAACACCCTCTAAATTAACCCCAATTAACTACACTTACATAAAATAAAAAGCACTACCTTTAAAAATGAATTAAAAATTAACAAAAAAAAATAAAATCCTAACATATTAAAAAACTAACCTAAGATTAAATAAAATAAAAAAAATCTAATATTAAAAAAAAATCAAAAAAATCTTACCCTTCTAAAAACAAAAAAGACACCACAAAATAAAAACACCCCCTAATCTAACACTGGATATTTTTTTTTTCTGCAATCTTAGATTTGTTTATTTTTTGTAATATTAGATTTTTTATTTTAATTTAATGTTAGTTTTTCTGTTTTGTTTTTATGTAAACTTAGGGGGTTTATGTAAAGATAATATTTTTTTTGTGTGGTAATTTTTAATTTTTAAAGTTAGTCTTTTTTATTTTATGTAATTGTAGTTAATTGGGGTTAATTTAGGGAGTATAAGGTTAGGGGACTTAGTGATTATAGATTAATACTTTGCATTGTGGGGGGATGGTGGTTTAGTGGTTAATTATTAGGTTGTTTGCGATGTAGGGAGGTGGCTGATTAGGGGTTAATACATTTATTAGGTAGTTTGAAATGTGGGGCTTGGGTAGATTGCATTGTGGGAGGATGATGTTTTAGAGGTTAATACATTTTATTATTAGTTGCGATTTGGGGGAATGGCAGATATAGGGATTTTGAAGTGTCTGGTTAATTTTTTGGAGACAGGTTAGACTTTTATGGGCGATAACAGAATTTCTGCTTACCTGATAAATTACTTTCTCCAACGGTGTGTCCGGTCCACGGCATCATCCTTACTTGTGGGATATTCTCTTCCCCAACAGGAAATGACAAAGAGTCCCAGCAAAGCTGGTCACATGATCCCTCCTAGGCTCCGCCCACCCCAGTCATTCGACCGACGGACAGGAGGAAATATATATAGGAGAAATCATATGATACCGTGGTGACTGTAGTTAGAGAAAATAATTATTCAGACCTGATTAAAAAAACCAGGGCGGGCCGTGGACCGGACACACCGTTGGAGAAAGTAATTTATCAGGTAAGCATAAATTCTGTTTTCTCCAACATTGGTGTGTCCGGTCCACAGCGTCATCCTTACTTGTGGGAACCAATACCAAAGCTTTAGGACACGTATGAAGGGAGGGAGCAAATCAGGTTACCTAATCGGAAGGCACCACAGCTTGCAAAACCTTTCTCCCAAAAATAGCCTCCGAAGAAGCAAAAGTATCAAATTTGTAAAATTTGGCAAAAGTGTGCAGTGAAGACCAAGTCGCTGCCTTACATATCTGGTCAACAGAAGCCTCGTTCTTGAAGGCCCATGTGGAAGCCACAGCCCTAGTGGAGTGAGCTGTGATTCGTTCAGGAGGCTGCCGTCCGGCAGTCTCATAAGCCAAACGGATAATGTTTTTAAGCCAAAAGGAAAGAGAGGTAGAAGTCGCTTTTTGACCTCTCCTTTTACCAGAATAAACAACAAACAAGGATGATGTTTGTCTAAAATCTTTAGTAGCCTCTAAATAGAATTTTAGAGCACGGACAACGTCCAAATTGTGTAACAAACGCTCCTTCTTTGAAACTGGATTCGGACACAAAGAAGGTACAACTATCTCCTGGTTAATATTTTTGTTAGAAACAACTTTAGGAAGAAAACCAGGCTTAGTACGCAAAACCACCTTATCTGCATGGAACACCAGATAAGGAGGAGAACACTGCAGAGCAGATAACTCTGAAACTCTTCTAGCAGAAGAGATTGCAACCAAAAACAAAACTTTCCAAGATAGTAACTTAATATCTACGGAATGTAAGGGTTCAAACGGAATCCCTTGAAGAACTGAAAGAACTAGATTTAAACTCCAGGGAGGAGTCAAAGGTCTGTAAACAGGCTTGATCCTAACCAGAGCCTGAACAAATGCTTGAACATCTGGCATAGCTGCCAGTCGTTTGTGTAGTAAGACAGATAAAGCAGAAAGCTGTCCCTTTAGAGAACTTGCAGATAATCCTTTCTCCAAACCTTCTTGTAGAAAGGATAGAATCTTAGGAATCTTTATCTTGTTCCATGGCAATCCTTTGGATTCACACCAACAGATATATTTTTTCCATATTTTATGGTAAATTTTTCTAGTTACAGGCTTTCTAGCCTGAATCAGAGTATCTATTACAGAATCTGAAAACCCACGCTTTGATAAAATCAAGCGTTCAATCTCCAAGCCGTCAGCTGGAGGGAAACCAGATTCGGATGTTCGAATGGACCTTGAACAAGAAGGTCCTGTCTCAAAGGTAGCTTCCATGGTGGAGCCGATGACATATTCACCAGGTCTGCATACCAAGTCCTGCGTGGTCACGCAGGAGCTATCAAGATCACCGAAGCCCTCTCCTGATTGAACCTGGCTACCAGCCTGGGAATGAGAGGAAACGGTGGGAATACATAAGCTAGGTTGAAGGTCCAAGGTGCAACTAGTGCATCTACTAGAGTCGCCTTGGGATCCCTGGATCTGGACCCGTAGCAAGGAACCTTGAAGTTCTGACGAGACGCCATCAGATCCATGTCTGGAATGCCCCATAATTGAGTTATTTGGGCAAAGATTTCCGGATGGAGTTCCCACTCCCCCGGATGGAATGTCTGACGACTCAGAAAATCCGCTTCCCAATTTTCCACTCCTGGGATGTGGATCGCAGACAAGTGGCAGGAGTGATCCTCCGCCCATTGAATTATTTTGGTCACTTCTTCCATCACCAGGGAACTCCTTGTTCCTCCCTGATGATTGATATATGTAACAGTCGTCATGTTGTCTGATTAAAACCTTATGAATTTGGCCTTTGCTAGTTGAGGCCAAGCTTTGAGAGCATTGAATATCGCTCTCAGTTCCAGAATGTTTATCGGGAGAAGAGATTCTTCCTGAGACCATAGACCCTGAGCTTTCAGGGGTTCCCAGACCGCGCCCCAGCCCACCAGGCTGGCGTCGGTCGTGACAATGACCCACTCTGGTCTGCGGAAGCTCATTCCCTGTGACAGATTGTCCTGGGTCAGCCACCAACGGAGTGAATCTCTGGTCTTTTGATCTACTTGAATCGTCGGAGACAAGTCTGTATAATCCCCATTCCACTGTCTGAGCATGCACAGTTGTAATGGTCTTAGATGAATTAGTGCAAAAGGAACTATGTCCATTGTTGCAACCATCAATCCTATTACTTCCATGCACTGCGCTATGGAAGGACGAAGAACAGAATGAAGTACTTGACAAGAGCTTAGAATTTTTGATTTTCTGACCTCTGTCAGAAAAATCCTCATTTCTAAGGAATCTATTATTGTTCCCAAGAAGGGAACTCTTGTTGACGGGGACAGAGAACTTTTTTCTTTGTTCACCTTCCATCCGTGAGATCTGAGAAAGGCTAGGACGATGTCCGTATGAGCCTTTGCTTTTGACAGAGACGACTCTTGAATCAGGATGTCGTCCAAGTAAGGTACTACTGCAATGCCCCTTGGTCTTAGAACCGCTAGAAGGGACCCTAGTACCTTTGTGAAAATCCTTGGAGCAGTGGCTAATCCGAATGGAAGTGCCACAAACTGGTAATGCTTGTCCAGAAAAGCGAACCTTAGGAACTGATGATGTTCCTTGTGGATAGGAATATGTAGGTACGCATCCTTTAAATCTACGGTAGTCATAAATTGATTTTCCTGGATAGTAGGTAGGATCGTTAGAATAGTTTCCATTTTGAACGATGGTACCCTGAGAAATTTGTTTAGGATCTTGAGATCCAAAATTGGTCTGAATGTTCCCTCTTTTTTGGGAACTATGAACAGGTTGGAATAAAAACCCATCCCTTGTTCTCTTATTGGAACTGGATGAATCACTCCCATCTTTAACAGGTCTTCTACACAATGTAAGAATGCCTGTCTTTTTATTTGCTTTGAAGATAATTGAGACCTGTGGAACCTTCCCCTTGGGGGTAGTTCCTTGAATTCCAGGAGATAACCTTGAGAAACTATTTCTAGCGCCCAAGGATCCTGAACATCTCTTGCCCAAGCCTGAGCAAAGAGAGAAAGTCTGCCCCCCACCAGATCCGGTCCCGGATCGGGGGCTATCCCTTCATGCTGTTTTGGTAGCAGTGGTAGGCTTCTTGGCCTGCTTACCCTTGTTCCAGCCTTGCATTGGTTTCCAGGCTGGTTTGGGTTGTGAAGTATTACCCTCTTGCTTAGAGGATGTAGAATTAGAGGCTGGTCCGTTTCTGCGAAAGGAACGAAAATTAGGCTTATTTTTAGCCTTAAAAGACCTATCCTGTGGGAGGGCGTGGCCCTTTCCCCCCAGTGATGTCTGAAATAATCTCTTTCAAATCAGGTCCAAATAATGTTTTACCCTTGAAAGGAATGTTAAGCAATTTTGTCTTGGAAGACACATCCGCTGACCAAGACTTTAGCCAAAGCGCTCTGCGCGCCACGATAGCAAACCCTGAATTTTTCGCCGCTAATCTAGCTAATTGCAAAGCGGCATCTAAAATAAAAGAGTTAGCCAATTTAAGTGCTTGAACTCTGTCCATAACCTCCTCATACGAAGATTCTTTATTGAGCGACTTTTCTAGTTCCTCGAACCAGAAACACGCTGCCGTAGTGACAGGAACAATGCATGAAATTGGTTGTAGAAGGTAACCTTGCTGAACAAAAATCTTTTTAAGCAAACCCTCTAATTTTTTATCCATAGGATCTTTGAAAGCACAACTATCTTCGATAGGAATAGTAGTGCGTTTGTTTAGAGTAGAAACCGCCCCCTCGACCTTGGGGACTGTCTGCCATAAGTCCTTTCTGGGGTCGACTATAGGAAATAATTTCTTAAATATAGGGGGGGGGGACAAAAGGTATGCCGGGCCTTTCCCACTCTTTATTTACTATGTCCGCCACCCGCTTGGGTATAGGAAAAGCGTCGGGGGGCACCGGAACCTCTAGGAACTTGTCCATCTTACATAAATTCTCTGGAATGACCAAATTGTCACAATCATCCAGAGTAGATAATACCTCCTTAAGCAGTGCGCGGAGATGTTCTAATTTAAATTTAAATGTCACAACATCAGGTTCAGCTTGATGAGAAATCTTTCCTGAATCTGAAATTTCTCCCTCAGACAAAACCTCCCTCATGGCCCCTTCAGATTGGTGTGAGGGTATGACAGAACAATTATCATCAGCGTCCTCTTGCTCTTCAGTGTTTAAAACAGAGCAATCGCGCTTTCTCTGATAAGTAGGCATTTTGGATAAAAGATTTGCTATGGAGTTATCCATTACAGCCGTTAATTGTTGCATGGTAATAAGTATTGGCGCACTAGATGTACTAGGGGCCTCCTGTGTGGGCATAACTGGTGTAGACACAGTAGGGGATGATGTAGTATCATGTTTACTCCCCTCATTTGAGGAATGATCTTGGGCAATATCATTATCTGTGGCATTACTGTCCTTACTTTGTTTGGACACTATGGCACAATTATCACATAAATTTAAATGGGGAGACACATTGGCTTTCATACATATAGAACATAGCTTATTTGATGGTACAGACATGTTAAACAGGTTTAAACTTGTCAACAAAGCACAAAAAACGTTTTAAAATAAAACCGTTACTGTCACTTTAAATTTCAAACTGAAAACACTTTATTACTGAATATGTGAAAAAGTATGAAGGAATTGTTCAAAATTCACCAAAATTTCACCACAGTGTCTTAAAGCATTAAAAGTATTGCACACCAAATTTCAGAGCTTTAACCCTAAAAATAACGGAACCGGAGCCGTTTTTACATTTAACCCCTATACAGTCCCAGCTATATGCTTTGCTGAGACCCAACCAAGCCCAGAGGGGAATACGATACCAAATGATGCCTTCTATAAGCTTTTTCAGTGATTCTTAGCTCCTCACACATGCATCTGCATGCCTTGCTCTCCAAAAACAACTGCGCATTAGTGGCGCGAAAATGAGGCTCTGTCTATAACTAGAAAAGGCCCCCATCTGAAAAAGGTGTCCAACACAGTGCCTGCCGTTTTTCTAAACAATCCCCAAGATTATAATAACCATTATTAGTTAGAATCTGCATAATATGCCTAGTAAAGCAATCGTTTTAGCCCAGAAAAATGTCTACCAGTTTTTTAAGCCCTTTTTGAAGCCCTTTATTCTTTTATGTTTAACTAAGAAAATGGCTTACCGGTCCCCATGAGGGGAAATGACAGCCTTCCAGCATTACATGGTCTTGTTAGAAATATGGCTAGTCATACCTTAAGCAGAAAGGTCTGCTAACTGTTTCCCCCAACTGAAGTTACTTCATCTCAACAGTCCTGTGTGGAAACAGCAATCGATTTTAGTAACTGTCTGCTAAAATCATCTTCCTCTTACAAACAGAAATCTTCATCCTTTTTCTGTTTCAGAGTAAATAGTACATACCAGCACTATTTTAAAATAACAAACACTTGATAGAAGAATAAAAACTACATTTAAACACCAAAAAAACTCTTAACCATCTCCGTGGAGATGTTGCCTGTGCAACGGCAAAGAGAATGACTGGGGTGGGCGGAGCCTAGGAGGGATCATGTGACCAGCTTTGCTGGGACTCTTTGCCATTTCCTGTTGGGGAAGAGAATATCCCACAAGTAAGGATGACGCCGTGGACCGGACACACCAATGTTGGAGAAAAGACATTTTTTTTGTTTTTTACTTATATGCCGGCAGTTCATAAACTGCCATAAGTCACTGTCGACTCCAGAAATGTCTATTTCTGCAAATTTCTGAACGTTACCTGTTTATCTGACTTTGGGCTCGCTTCCATTGAGTCGTTAAAAATGGAGCCGTTTTTAGGAAGGTTTAGCAGGGCAATGATTCTATACATATTTGTCTACTTTGCCACATATAAAAGAGTATAACTGGCTGTCTTGGATCTTGTCCCCAAAATTCCTATCTTTTGTTGGTTGCTTAAGCTATAAAATTGCAGGCATTTGTCCCAGGGCCCTCGCCCTTGTCACTGCACATTTATAGAATATATAACCATTGTACTTTGTATTAGGTTCTATATTGCAAAGCTTATTTATTACGTTTTTTGTATTTTGATTGTATGTATCACATTAGCTCACGTGCACTGATATAAGTGTTCACTTAAGGGAAGAAAAAAGGGAAGGGAGGGAAGGGAAAAAAGGAAGAAAAGGGAAAAAAAAAAAAAAGATGTAATAATTTTTTTGTTTTTCTGTTTTTTTTACTCCACTGATTTTGATTTCACTGTTTTTCTCTTCCCCCATACAGGGGACTGGTATTTTGTTTATTGCACACAGTGCTTGTTTTTTTTTTTCTTTTCTTTGTTGTTATTCTCTGCTTGTCACTATTTATGGAAAAATGTATAACTTACGGTAATAACACTTCACCCAAAATGCCTGCTAAACCCAGGGATAAAAAAAATACCAAATGTGGCGACACAAGTGCAGATATATCATCTGAGAGTGTATTTACAGCAATAGATACCCAGGTCCTGATTGCTCAACTTACAGCTATTTTTGCTCCCCAGTTTGAGGGTGTTAAAAAAGATCTGGGAGGTATCTCTTCTGAGTTAGTCACACTCTCGGCAGAAGTTAAACATTTTTCTTATAGAATTGGGGAAGCGGAAAATAGAATTTCTGCCACTGAAGACAGGCTGACAGCCCAAGAGGCTATTATTCAGGCCCAAGAAGTTAAACTGAACAGTATGCAGTTGTGCCTGGAGAATCTTGAAGATCGCTCCAGGCGCAACAACATCAGGGTTATAGGCCTACCTGAATCACTAGAATTTGAGGATCTTGTTAAGTTCACCTCCTCTACTCTCCCCCTAGCTATTGGTATCGCACCTCAGTCCCTCCCCCTAGCAATCGAGAGGGCCCACAGAGTGGGTCCCAGAAGGGAGTCAGCTAGTGGTTCGGGCAAACCCAGGATGTGTATTTTCAAGCTTTTAAAGTTTCAGGACAAGCTTGAGATCTTGAAGCTAGCGAAGAAAGCTGGTACATTAGAATTCGGGAACAGAAAGATTTTGCTGTTCCATGACTTCTCGGCGGAAACTTCCGCTCGTAGAAGACTTATGGCCCCGTATTGTTCACAGTTGATCTCCAAAGGTATTAAAGCTAGTTTATTTTATCCTGCTAAAATTATAGTGGAAAATAAGGGAGCCAAATTTATTTTCAACGAAGTTTCTGAGGTTAAAGAATTTTTGAGAACCCTAGAGTCCTAGGTTCAGGTTCTCTATTGAGCTAGGTTTTTTGGGATTCTAGGTCAGGTTTATAGAATCTCCTTGGAAAATTTGATTTTTCTTTTTTGGTTTATTTCTTGATTTTTATTAGTTGTTTTAATGTATTTGTAATGCGTAATATTGGTATCTTGCTATTGTGTGAGAATTATGTACTTGCCAAGCTTGTTCACCAAAAGTTGCCAAAAGCGAGATCTCTGACAAATATTTTACTTTTGATTGGTGTTTTTTTTTTTTTTTTCCTCCTTTTTCTCTCCCCTCGTTCCCTCTTGCCCGTGTCCCCCCCCCCCCCCCCGGCTGTTATTGCCAGTCGTGGTCCCATATAGGGTTCGGTGTGCTAGATAGAATGGAGAATAGCGGTGGGCTGTAAAATTCTCTCGTGGAATGTGGGCGGATATCCTCTCCCGCTAAGCGCAAACTGGTCATTAAAACATTGGCTGTAGAAAAACCTGATGTGGTTTGCTTACAGGAGACCCATTTAGACGCAATAGAAGCTGCAAAGCTCAAAATGAAATGGGTTGGCGAGGTAATCGCCTCATCCTCTCCAGCTAAAAAGCGAGGTGTCGCGGTCCTATTCCATAAAGAATTGGACTACCAAATTATTAAAGTTGAGTTTGATCCTTCTGCCCGCTATATGTTATTACAGGTGATGACAAAATCTGTCAAATATATATTTTGCAATATTTATGCCCCCAACATATTTTCATTAAGTTTTTGGGACCGGATCCAAAATATAATTTTCCCCTTTCAAAGGGAGAATTTAATTATTTGCAGGGATTTTAATGTCACTATGTGTCCAGAGTTAGACCGTTTTTCAAGAAGGAATTACGCTAAATATAAGTATCACGCCAAATACTTGAAAAAATTTTTGTAGTAAATTGACTTTGACTGATATTTGGCGTATGCAAAATCCTCTAGCTAGAGCTTTCACGTGCGAGTCCAAGTCGCATAGGACTTTCTCGAGGATTGATCTCTTTTTAATTTCTGAATCATTGACAGTTTTTCAGTCCAAAACGGGAATTGGGGAGTTTCTGATATCGGATCATGCTATAATCTCTCTATCCATTCTTAATACTCACGAGGCACGACCACTAACACAGGTCTTTGGCTTCCCTCGTTTCTTATATACCAACCCGAGCTTTCTATCTTGGATTAAGAGTATCTGGTACGAGTACGTATCATTTAACTCGAATTACAGTCACAAGACGGAGGTTTATTGGGAGGCTGCTAAAGCCGTGATTCGGGGTAAAATTATAGCCTATATGAGTTTTCGCTCGAAAAAAATCAAGGAACAGGGGAGTTCTCTGGTTGCCAGAGCCAGAGCGGCATACAGGGATATTCAGTCGGATCCTTCTCCAATGAATTGGGCAGTATATCTTGAGGCCAGAAAGGAAAGAGAGATTTTTTTAAAGCAGAAATCTATGGAGGAAGAGGTAAGATTGAATCTTAAATATAGGAGCTTTCACGGGTGCTCGGCGAAACACCTGTCTCGCCTTGTTAAGAATAGAAAGAAGAGAAATTACATTGCAGTGATAAAAAAGGGCGAGGACAGGTTTTTCAAGCCAGCAGAGATTTCCCAGGCATTTTTTAAGTATTATCAGGCATTATATTCGTCCGTCTCCACCGATCATAATAGCCAAGAGTCTTTTTGGTCCGTTATAAATATTCCAAAGATACAAGCAGAAGAGTTGGCTTTGTTGAATCAGCCGATATCGCAAGAGGAGATTGGTATCGCTATTGATAATCTTAAGCTTAATAAGGCTGCTGGCCCTGATGGGCTTCCTGCCGAATTCTACAAACTATTAAAGGGAGAATTGTTGTCACCTTTAGAGGCCATTTTCAATAATTATTATCTCTCTGAAAATGGGATTTCAGAAAACTTTGCAGCGGCTAATATCTCACTTATTGCAAAAAAAAACAAAAACCCAGAGGATATGGCCTCATACAGGCCAATATCAGTACTCAACACTGATTATAAGCTACTGGCTGGTATCATTGCCACCAGATTGAACCGCTGTCTGCAGAATTTGATTCATCAGGACCAGACTGGTTTTATGACCTCTAGGAACTCGTCGAGAAATATACGAAAGGTTATTACGTTCTTGGATTATATGTGGAATTTGGAACCTGAGCCATGTAATGCCGCAATCTCTGACTCAGCAGTATTAACCTTGGACGCAGTCAAGGCCTTTGACTCCATTGTCTGGGAGCATTTATTTTGCTCATTGCAGAATTTCGGTTTTACTGGTAATTTTAATCATTTTATCCACAAGATTTATTGCAAACCCATTTCTTTTCTCTTGGTTAATGGGATCCGTTTGCAGGAGATTGTCTTACATCGTGGCACTAGGCAGGGGTGTCCATTATCTCCTCTCTTGTTTAATGTGGCTTTAGAACCCTTAGCGGTTAGATTTCGTGATTTTTTGACAGGAATCTCTCTGGGCTCTCACCGTTTAAAAACCCTTCTTTATGCAGATGATATGTTGATATTTGTAGATAAGCCATCTCAATCGATCCCAGTTATTCTCCAACTTCTCGCCCAGTTTAGTTCCTTTTCCGGTTATTTGGTGAATCTGGAAAAGAGTGAACTCATGTATATGGGTAATAATTCGCCCTGCCTGGAAAAATTCCCATTCAAAGTTGTTAATGCAATTAATTATTTGGGGCTCGAGCTACATAAAAATCCGAAATTATGGTATGTCGCGAATTTTGTCCCATTGCTTAAAAAAATTAAAATTGATCTTCAGTTGTGGGCTTCATATTCGTTGTCAATTTCGGTGAAGGTAAACTTATTAAAAACGATTGTCTTCCCTCGTCTTCTGTATGTGCTACAGAACCTTCCCCTCTTTATTTCTAGTTCAGATATTAGAAATTTATATAGTTATTTTTCCAAATTTATTTGGAAAGATAAGAGACCCAGAATCGCATTAGCTAAGCTAATGCAGAAACCAAACCGTGCTGGTTTGGCATTGCCTGATGTCAGGCTATATAATACGGCGGCCTTGGTGAAATTTGCTATGGATTGGGTGGCGGAAACCAACTGGTTAGCGGTTAGTCAAGAAGAAGCTTTTTATACTCGTCCATTCGCGCTCAGAGCTCTGTTACACTGTAACAACAGACAGCTTCCATCTAACATCAGTAGAATGGTATCTTTTAAAAATGTTGTTATTGCGTGGCAGAGGTTCTGTATTTGTCTAGGATTAGACCCCTCTGTTTCAGAATATCTTCCTATTCAGGGAAATCCTAATTTCATCCCTGGTTTATATCACAACATAAAACAAGAGAAACAATAGGAGTCTCTATAGAAGTGCGCAAATGATCAGAAACAGGTGTAGGTGACGGATTCAGTGGCGGCAATCCAGGCAGCTCTCTTAGAATGTTGTGGATGAAAGTCGGGAACCTGTGGAAGACAGATAGAAGAGGCGCCTCATGAGACAAGTATCGTCTTGTACAACATAGGAGAGCAGTAACAGCAAACCCCCCACACACACCCCACACACAGAGTGTTACTCACAAGAGCGGCGGTACACCAAGTACCCAGACAAGCAGGATGGAACCAAAAGTCGCCCGTCAGACAAGCACAAGCTCGACACGCTACAGCAGACGTCACTCGGCAGACAGCGTCAGAGTCGACCCAGCAGGGGAGCCAATCAGGTGGATGGAAACTCGGCACAGCAAACCTCCACAGAGGAATCAGGAACAGGACCAAAGTTGCACTAGCGGCAACAATATTAAAATACAAACAGGTGTGATATACTCAAAAAGACATTTATTGAGTATAAACAGATAAAAACATGCGTCCAGCAACGCGTTTCTCAACAAATAGTCGTTTCATCAGGCTGATACTAATACATGAAAATACCTGCTCTATTTATAACACACCTGTGCCAATCACAAGAGTTCCAGCTACTGACACACCTCTAAGTAAAAATAACTTAGTGATAGAGTGTTAATCACTAGGGAGGTGTCTAAGGAGCCGGAACTGAGGATGGACTTAAAGAACAAATAACATACTTAAAAAAATGAATATACATTTGAAACATTCAGATTCAACATTAATTGTTCAAATTTGATTAAGACATGCAAAATACATTAGCATTCATATCAAACATAAAATATAATAAAAAATAAAATTAAAAATTCCTATAACTACCTAAAACCTAAAAGATTATAACATCGAATCGCACAAGATCGTAACTTAATATATAGATCGATGTATATATGTCAGTACATGATATTATTCGAGTATGAATCAGACAAGTATTATATAACCAGAAAGGTACTAATGAAAATCCAATATTAAGTGCCAGAGAGGCTGTATAGTAAATGCTATTACTTCAGGGGGGGGGGGGAAGAGGGGGGAGGGGGGAGTGGAAGGACGGGCGAGGGCGATCATAAATGGAAAGTGTACTGGGCTAGGGAATCCAGCAGGAGTCAAAGAGCATATGAGGGCAATGTGCAAGTCCATAGGATTGTGGTGTCCTATAAACATCTACCATGAATGTGGCTAAAATCATCAATGGTACTTGGGCGGACATAAGGTGCAGTCACTAACTAAACTCGGTAATAGGATGGAGATGGAGTGCGGTGGCTGTGGACAGCTCTATTAATAAGCCCTATTAATGGAAAGCTGCTAGGTCAATACACAGATTTAACCCATCTGGATGCATACATTTCAGAACGTGAATCCAATACGTTTCTCTTTGTCTTAATCTAAAGTACCTATTGTAAATATAGGATTTAGGTATATGTTCTATGGGGGTCACAGAGAAACAATTAGTGTCACCATTATGCATGATGTTACAGTGTCTAGAGACACTATGGTGCTTGTAATTCCTCCTCATATTACGTTGATGTTCAGACCACCTAGTGCTGAAACGCCTGCAGGTGCGGCCCACATATTGAATGCCACACAAGCAGGTGAGAAGATATACAACATATGTTGATGCACAGGAAATATGTCCAATAATAGAATAAGATCTATTAGTGATAGTGGATCGAAAGGTTTTTTGTTTAGTGTCAATCGAATGACACATCTTACATCTGCTCGCTCTACATCTAAAAGCGCCAATAATTGGTACAATAGGTTTAGATGTTGTACGAGCTGGTTGTCTCTTGTGTTTCACTATCTTGCTGGGAGCTAGCAAGGTTTTTAAAGTGGGAGCTCTCCTGTAAACCACTCTTGGTTTGGTACCTATCGACTTACCCAGAATGGGATCCTTAGTCAAAATGTCCCAATGTTTAGCCAGCACATTTCTAATCAGTTTATGATTAGAATTATATTGCGTAATAAAAAGAGGATTTTCATTGAAGTTATTAGTTCCTTGTCCCAAATGTTTATTTAAATTTGTAAAATACCCATTCCTATCATCTAATCTAGCCCTTTTGTATCCTTTATCTATAATATTAAGTGGATAGTTCTTTTCTAGAAAATGTTCCTTCAGGATCTGACTCTGAAAATCATAGTCAGATAACGTGCTGCAATTGCGGCGAATACGTTTGAACTGACCATATGGTACATTTTGTTTCCAAGCATGGAAATGGCAACTTTTAAAGTCCAAATAACTATTGCAGTCGACCGTTTTGAAATAGGTTGTACTTGTCACCTTACCTTCATTAAAACTTAAATTCAGGTCCAAATATACAATTGATTTATTATTTATTGAACTAGTGAAAGTCACGCCCCTATCATTGGAATTTAAATGTTCCACAAAAGATATGGCTGATTCCTCATTGCCCCTCCATATAAAAATTAAATCATCAATGTATCTGCCATAGAATACCAGGTTCGCCCCAAAGTGAGAGTCATAGATATAACGGTTTTCAAAATGACCCATAAACAAATTCGCGTAACTGGGGGCAAACCTGGTACCCATGGCAGTACCTTTGGTTTGAAGAAAAAATTCATCCTGGAACACAAAATAGTTGTGCTCCAGGATGAAAGAAATAAGCTGTAGTAAAAACTCTTTCTGGTTGATAGATAGATAAAAATCATGGTCCAGAAATTCAGACACTGCCTCCATACCCAAATTGTGTGCAATATTTGAGTATAGAGCCTGAACATCACAGGTGATCCACACCAAGTCAGGTGTGATATTTAGTCCCTCTAATTTCTTGAGGAGGTCTGTGGAATCTTGAATATAAGATTCAAGACCCCGGACATATTTCTGCAGAAAGTGATCAACGTATGAAGATACGTTGTCAGTTAAACTGCCTATCCCCGCTATAATTGGTCGACCTGGTGGGCGTGAGGGGTTTTTGTGTATCTTTGGCAAGTGGTGAGTGAGTGGACTACGGTACATTACTCAAAAAATAAAAATAAAAATAAGAATAAAAATAAATCTATTAATACCACCTGGAATAATTATCAGTCCACTAACAACATTAATGAACAGTGGACAAACGACAACAGACGAAACCATTATTCTTATAATGGTAACACCCACTGGCAGAGAGATAGAGATCATCCGCCCTATGGTTCAGATCATAATGGCTATAGACATCAGGGCGAATATAATAGAGGACATCAATCCAATTATAACAGCCCTCATTATGGATACAGATCTGATCATAGGAACCCCAAGGAAAATAGGAATGTCAATTCTTTACAGCATCATAATGGGCACCATGACCTTAGAAATGATATAGTAATACCATCAGGTCGGGCTGTAGGAAATTACCATCAAACCCATGGTGATCCAGTCTATCAGCACACATCATCCAACTATGGCCATAGATATATGAGAGATAATTCTCATGGCGACCAGGGTCCCTCACATACCAGGAGGGTTACCACGAGTAGCCATGAGATTACACCATCTCGAATGTCTAATAATGCTGGTGTAAATGCATATCCCAGCCACAATTTTGGCCCTGGTGCGATTTCGAGCCCTTTCATCCCTAATTATAGTCATGCTACTATCTCTGTCACTGATTCTCCCAATCATTTTTTAGGGACAGGTCACAGACAATCGTCATGGAAGCAGAAGACGATTGCCAGTTATCTAGAGCCGGTGATCTCTCTCACTGCACCCCCGAAAGGGAAAAGACCTCACGGAAACGAGGGTGCAGAGGACGGAGCACAGCCCGCAAAAAGGCAAGATTACAGACCCTAAGTAAGGGGATCTTTAATCTATCGTCACATGCTTTATCTAATGATGAAATTCAGGTATTGGGCAAAGGTCTCTCTTTTAGCCCTACTAACAAACATAATGTTTTTTCACTTTTTGTTGATCTGAACCGGTTTACCCAAAAACTGTCATTGCAAAAATATTTTGCAGAAAAGACACTGAAGAACAGTACACTGATGCCTATTTTGACAGACACTATGGGGGCCAGACTCAGTCAAGAAACGGTTCCTGTTATTGAACCGGACACTTTTATTGACCAATTGTGTGAGGGATATACACACACCCACTTCAAAAATAAATCGAATTTTGTGCCCCAATTGAAAAACAATGCCCATATTGAAATTTTCAGGCAACTTGTCAGTGATGATTTTGATAAAATATCTAAAAAGATCCACGGACAAAACAATCTATTTCCTAATGAGAAAAAAGCTTTGGCAAGTCTGAAAAACAATAAATCTATTGTCATAAGACAAGCCGATAAAGGCGGAGGGGTTGTGCTTCAAGATCTAGCTGATTATTTAACAGAGGCCCGGAAAATTCTATTTGACATTAATTACTATACGAAATTGAATTTTGATCCCACTATGAGGTTCAAATCCTCTCTTAGAGATATTGTTGATTCTGCCTTCAAAGAAGGTATACTCCACAAAAAAGAGAGGGATTTTTTGGTACCTGACGAGCCCAATTTGGCATTTTATTACCACTTGCCAAAGATACACAAAAACCCCTCACGCCCACCAGGTCGACCAATTATAGCGGGGATAGGCAGTTTAACTGACAACGTATCTTCATACGTTGATCACTTTCTGCAGAAATATGTCCGGGGTCTTGAATCTTATATTCAAGATTCCACAGACCTCCTCAAGAAATTAGAGGGACTAAATATCACACCTGACTTGGTGTGGATCACCTGTGATGTTCAGGCTCTATACTCAAATATTGCACACAATTTGGGTATGGAGGCAGTGTCTGAATTTCTGGACCATGATTTTTATCTATCTATCAACCAGAAAGAGTTTTTACTACAGCTTATTTCTTTCATCCTGGAGCACAACTATTTTGTGTTCCAGGATGAATTTTTTCTTCAAACCAAAGGTACTGCCATGGGTACCAGGTTTGCCCCCAGTTACGCGAATTTGTTTATGGGTCATTTTGAAAACCGTTATATCTATGACTCTCACTTTGGGGCGAACCTGGTATTCTATGGCAGATACATTGATGATTTAATTTTTATATGGAGGGGCAATGAGGAATCAGCCATATCTTTTGTGGAACATTTAAATTCCAATGATAGGGGCGTGACTTTCACTAGTTCAATAAATAATAAATCAATTGTATATTTGGACCTGAATTTAAGTTTTAATGAAGGTAAGGTGACTAGTACAACCTATTTCAAAACGGTCGACTGCAATAGTTATTTGGACTTTAAAAGTTGCCATTTCCATGCTTGGAAACAAAATGTACCATATGGTCAGTTCAAACGTATTCGCCGCAATTGCAGCACGTTATCTGACTATGATTTTCAGAGTCAGATCCTGAAGGAATGTTTTCTAGAAAAGAACTATCCACTTAATATTATAGATAAAGGATACAAAAGGGCTAGATTAGATGATAGGAATGGGTATTTTACAAATTTAAATAAACATTTGGGACAAGGAACTAATAACTTCAATGAAAATCCTCTTTTTATTACGCAATATAATTCTAATCATAAACTGATTAGAAATGTGCTGGCTAAACATTGGGACATTTTGACTAAGGATCCCATTCTGGGTAAGTCGATAGGTACCAAACCAAGAGTGGTCTACAGGAGAGCTCCCACTTTAAAAACCTTGCTAGCTCCCAGCAAGATAGTGAAACACAAGAGACAACCAGCTCGTACAACATCTAAACCTATTGTACCAATTATTGGCGCTTTTAGATGTAGAGCGAGCAGATGTAAGATGTGTCATTCGATTGACACTTAACAAAAAACCTTTCGATCCACTATCACTAATAGATCTTATTCTATTATTGGACATATTTCCTGTGCATCAACATATGTTGTATATCTTCTCACCTGCTTGTGTGGCATTCAATATGTGGGCCGCACCTGCAGGCGTTTCAGCACTAGGTGGTCTGAACATCAACGTAATATGAGGAGGAATTACAAGCACCATAGTGTCTCTAGACACTGTAACATCATGCATAATGGTGACACTAATTGTTTCTCTGTGACCCCCATAGAACATATACCTAAATCCTATATTTACAATAGGTACTTTAGATTAAGACAAAGAGAAACGTATTGGATTCACGTTCTGAAATGTATGCATCCAGATGGGTTAAATCTGTGTATTGACCTAGCAGCTTTCCATTAATAGGGCTTATTAATAGAGCTGTCCATAGCCACCGCACTCCATCTCCATCCTATTACCGAGTTTAGTTAGTGACTGCACCTTATGTCCGGCCAAGTACCATTGATGATTTTAGCCACATTCATGGTAGATGTTTATAGGACACCACAATCCTATGGACTTGCACATTGCCCTCATATGCTCTTTGACTCCTGCTGGATTCCCTAGCCCAGTACACTTTCCATTTATGATCGCCCTCGCCCGTCCTTCCACTCCCCCCTCCCCCCTCTTCCCCCCCCCCTGAAGTAATAGCATTTACTATACAGCCTCTCTGGCACTTAATATTGGATTTTCATTAGTACCTTTCTGGTTATATAATACTTGTCTGATTCATACTCGAATAATATCATGTACTGACATATATACATCGATCTATATATTAAGTTACGATCTTGTGCGATTCGATGTTATAATCTTTTAGGTTTTAGGTAGTTATAGGAATTTTTAATTTTATTTTTTATTATATTTTATGTTTGATATGAATGCTAATGTATTTTGCATGTCTTAATCAAATTTGAACAATTAATGTTGAATCTGAATGTTTCAAATGTATATTCATTTTTTAAGTATGTTATTTGTTCTTTAAGTCCATCCTCAGTTCCGGCTCCTTAGACACCTCCCTAGTGATTAACACTCTATCACTAAGTTATTTTTACTTAGAGGTGTGTCAGTAGCTGGAACTCTTGTGATTGGCACAGGTGTGTTATAAATAGAGCAGGTATTTTCATGTATTAGTATCAGCCTGATGAAACGACTATTTGTTGAGAAACGCGTTGCTGGAGGCATGTTTTTATCTGTTTATACTCAATAAATGTCTTTTTAAGTATATAACACCTGTTTGTATTTTAATATTGTTGCCGCTAGTGCAACTTTGGTCCTGTTCCTGATTCCACTGTGGAGGTTTGCTGTGCCGAGTTTCCATCCGCCTGATTGGCTCCCCTGCTGGGTCGACTCTGACACTGTCTGCCGAGTGACGTCTGCTGTAGCGTGTCGAGCTTGCGCTTGTCTGACGGGCGACTTTTGGTTCCGTCCTGCTTGTCTGGTTACTTGGTGTACCGCCGCTCTTGTGAGTAACACTCTGTGTGTGGGGGGTTTGCTGTTACTGCTCTCCTATGTTGTACAAGACGATACTTGTCCCATGAGGCGCCTCTTCTATCTGTCTTCCACAGGTTCCCGACTTATATCACAAGGTATTTAAATCTTGGGGAAATAAGGGGCTGACGTTTGTTAAGCAATTGTTGGGGGCTGACAATTTGATCCAGACAGCAGAATTTCTTTTTCAAACTTATGATCTTCCCAGGTCTGATTTGTTTGCCTATTTCCAGATCCGCCACTTTATGCGCGAGCAAAATTGGGAGAATAGCATGTCACTAGAATGGTCCGATGTCAGAACTTTAATTAAGAAATTTAGTATTGGAAGCTCTTCCATCTCCTTAATGTATATCATGCTTTCTAAAAAAAGTGATAAGTATTTACACAGCATAAGTAATTGGTTGCTTCCGGTTATTCCTGATATTACCGAGGAGAGGATAATACAGAGCTGCAATATGGTATACAAGTGTAGGGTCTCGATGTCCTGGAAGGAATCGCACGTGAAGCTCTTGAATAATTTTTACCTGCATCCGCTTAAACTACAAAAATTCTCTGTTACTGGACCAAATAATTGCCCCAGATGTTCGAACTCTAGGGCTGATCTATTCCATATGTTTTAGTTCTGTCCCAAAATCAATCAGTTGTGGCATAAATTGTGTTTTTGGTTTAATACATTATATGGTGTAAATTTTGTTTTAACACTTCAGGATGTGATTTTATTAATTACAGAAGTACATAGAAACTCGGCGCCAATGGTTTGTATTTTGAATACGATTATATTAGCAGTGCGTCACCTTGTCCTGTTAAATTGGAAAGCAAAGGTAGCACCGAGCCTTGAGAGGTCTTTTAAAGAAATCCAAGGTCAAATTATATTCGAGTCATATCATCTCTTGGATGCCTCTGAGAAGAGAATCAATGAGTTTATTCAGGGATGGTTACCAATCATTTTGTCATACCCTCCTCGGCTACAAAGGCAGATTCTTGCCCCGGTTCGATCTACTGCTAGCTTTGCTGAATTAGTCTTACTAGGGAAATTTCCGGCATCCTGGATAAACTTGGCTTCATAATAGGGCATATATTTGAACTAGAGTGGACGGGGAGTTGGTCGTAAGGAGATGTTTAGGTGGAGGGGCGCGCGGGGGGGGGGGGATCTAGGGTCTTTTTTTTCCCCTTGGTTTTTTTTTTTTTTTTTTCTTTCCTTCTCCTTTTTCCCCACCACTTTATTTTATATTAAGTGCCGAAATCAAAATAAGACTTATTGAAGATTTATCACGCAAAGGTTTGTTCTCAGTTTGTCGCTTCAGATTGAATGTGTATTTGCTGTATTCTTTTTGTGTTTGTATATCAGAAGGATTGTAATGTCATTTTGATGAATGAAAAGAAAAAGATTATTGAAAAAAAAAAAAATGGAGCCGTAAGCTACTGAAGCGGACGACAGCTAAAAGTAATTTACGGCTCCATTTTAGTACCAGGTTTCCATTGAAAAGATTAGCGTGTTGCGCGCAGTCGCTCTTTTCGACCGTACGTAAGTTTGCGTTGCCAACCGATGTCGGATTTGTCGAAAAGCGCGCTATAACAAGTGCATTGCAATGGTAACCCAACCTCTGTCTGTAAGAATAACGGTTTGCGCCTGCGCTCTTTACCTGTGATCTCCTCTAGAGAGAAAGACACGGGAGCTAGTTGCGTTGGTAGGAGTTTTGGGTTTTTGAGAGTTGTTTGAGAGTTAGTGGAGAGTTTGATATTTTATTTTCATATATTCTTATTGTAGGCCTCATATAATATTAGGAACACACACACACATCCATATATTAGTTAATTAACACACATTAGTTTATACACACAAACACACACACACACACTTTTATTCGATACAAACACATTCACATTTTTTTTATTTCATTAACCCCCATCTCCCTTTATTACTCCTTTCATTAACCCCCTTATCCCACTTCCCATCCCCCCTTTGACTACCTTTCCCTTCCCCACTATATAACTTTTTTATTTTTTTTATACATTTTGCCCATACTTTTTTTTTTTTTTACATCCAATATTTTTTGTTTCATTTGACTATATAGCCCACCGATAATTTTGTTATAATCCTCTTTTTTTTATCTTTTTTCATTTACATCACTTTGTTTATTTTCACCCCCACATTTTATTTTTATTTTGAGGGATATAGAATAGAGATAGTTAGGGTCTAGATAGGTTAGGTAGTTAGTTTTGGGGATATTTAATTTAGGGTTTAGTTAGGTGAATTAGTGTAGTTAGGTAAGCTAGGGACTTAGTGTTAGGTTAGAGTTAGGGAGGAAGGAGAAAGGGATGGATAGGCCTAGTGGAGTTGGGAAGGGGGTGGCTAGGGGGAGGGGGAGGGGGGAAGTAGGGAGTAGTCTGGGCAGGAATAGGGGCCGAGGTTTGGGTGGAGGATTTGTCCTTCCTCAAACCCTGGCAGAGGAGGGAAGGAGAGAGGGTGGAAGAGGAGTGGAGGTGGGAGGAGTGAGGAGGAGTCAGCCTCAGCTAGGTACAAAAAGAAAGGGGAGAGTGGGGCAGACTGTGGCAAGTGGGAGTGGGGCTGGTGGTAGCCTGTCACAGCCTGCAGGGACAGAGGAGGGAGAGAGGGCTCTTGTTGAGGCCTACTTGGAGAGGGCACTTCAGCTGGAGAACCCTAACCTGAGGGCGGTTGTCCGGAATAAGCTGTGGGAGGAGATTCGAGTGGCAGTCAGCTGCTTAGGACGTAATCGTTCTACTGCTAGTATAAAACATCGATATCATGATTGCAGGCGAGAAACAAAAGCGAAGCTGGCACAGCAGGACAAATATGCACGTGGCACAGGTGGTGGTCCTAGCAAGAGAATACACCTAAGGTCATGGGAGGAGATGCTGTCCAATGTCATCTCAGATGAATCTGTTTACGGATGTAAGGGGACAATGGACACCTCTGTGCCACCTGAAGAGGTGTATGAAGGTGAATATTCAATATTAAATATAACCATATATGTGATGTATATATGTTGTATATCATAAATACCCATCTGTGTTTAGCTATGAATCTAAATTTACATAGTTGTATTTAATATGTTCAGCAAGCACTCTGTATTGTATATCTGCTCCGACAAGCAAGAATATTGATAATATAATATCCAAGAATATTAAGCATTTCATATAAATCATGTGTCATTGTCCTTAAAGGGACACTGTACCCACATTTTTTCTTTTGTGATTCAGATACAGCATGCAATTTTAAGCAACTTCTAATTTACTCCTATTATAAATTTCTCTTCGTTCTCTTGCTATTTTTATATGAAAAAGAAGGCATGTAAGCTTTTTTCTAGGTTCAGAACTCTGGACAGCAGTTTTTGATTGGTGGATGCATTTATCCACCAATCAGCAAGGACAACCTAGGTTGTTCACCAAAAATGGGCCGCCATCTAAACTTACATTCTTGCATTTCAAATAAAGATACCAAGAGAATAAAGAACATTTGAAAATAGGAGTAAATTAGAAAGTTGCTTAAAATTGCATGCTCTATCTGAAGCACAAAAGAAGATATTTGGGTACAGTGTCCCTTTAACAATGTTCCTTTAAGACACAGTCTATAAAGATTCATCAGTTATGGTCATATATGCTTGGATTTTATCCCAAACACACTATATGTGTGTGTATGTGTGTGTGTATATATGTGTGTATGTGTGTGTGTGTGTGTGTGTGTACATATATACACATAAATATGGAATATAATAGTCTGTATTGTTATGCTACAAAGTAATATATTCTATTAGATAGATAATGTAAACATACCGTATATTTATTTGTAGGTTCCGAACAGGAGGAGTATGAAGCTGCACCAACACCACAGCAGGATGTTCCTACATTCACTGAGGAGGATGAGGATATCTATGGCGATACTACCTCCTATATCAGCCTCTTAGAAGGTGATATGCAGCAGCCTAGGGCATATGAGGTGGAGGATGTATTAGGCCCTTCTCCATCTACCTCGGAGACAACATTTCATGTTCTGGGTTCTGAACCCCAGCAGACTCATCCTTCTCAACACTGGCAGTTCATGCATACTTCGCAGCAACAAATGGCACAGCCCCCACAGCTGCACCCACCGCAGCAGATGATGCACCCCCCACAACATCCTCCTCAGCAGAAGATGATGCACCCCCCACGACATCCTCCTCAGAAGCAGATGATGCATTCACCACAACATCATCATCCTCAGCAGCAGATGATGCACCCAGCACAGCAGCATACAGATCTGCATAATCTGTACTATATGCCTCCCACTCCCATGGCACAACAGGAATCCACACCACCACCCACTGCACCCACCAATGTATTGCCAACAGTGCCATCACAGACAACCTCCCAGTCACCAATATGGAGAGACAGCCCTGGAACCAGCCAATTTTTGGTTCCTGAGACACCAACTGTACAACAGGGTCCGGCACAGTCCCAGCAGGATGATCTACTGAATTACAGATTTACCCTCATTACAGATTTACCCTCATTCAAATGTAATTTTCACATTGAAAATTACATTTGAATGAGGGTAAATCTGTAATAATAAAACTCATCTTCATAATAAACAACTTATTTCTTGAATTATTTTTCTATATGTATTGAGATTATATATAGCATCCCTGGGCAAAGGTTTCATTTTGAATAGGTAGATATTTTATTTATTTTTATAATATTTTACCAGGAAAGATACATTGAGATTTCTATAGTTTTCAAGGTTGTCCTGGGTACACAAAACATTGCATTGATACAATGGGTATAATAAAATAAAAAACAATAATAATACATATGCTCAAAAATTTAACGTAGAACAGGTAGGAAATATATAATCAACAATGACAGGTGCATTCTGTTTTGAGATATGTAGAGAAGGATCTCTTAAAGGATATTAGGCATGGGGAAGGTTTGAAAGTGTGCGGGAGGTCGCTCCATAATTGTGGTGCTTGCATATAGTTTTATATGTACATACATATTGATATTTCGATGACAACATGGGTGCAAATATTCCTATACATAGGACATATAAATGTAGCATATATAATGTTATTTGTACATTGAAACACTCATAATTTCTTTTGGATTTGCAATTTCAATGAGAAACAGGCCTCAAAAAAGCTCTTTTCCTCCTTTACACCTAGTTGAGCTGGGGGTAATATTTCTCAATGTATCGACAGCCTCCGACAGTGTATTAACGGTTAGCGCTTTCATTGGAAACCTGGTATAATTTATCGATTAACGGCTTCTATTACTTTCTATGGGACGCGAAGATCTTTTCGGCAGCCGAAGTCCGACTGCCGATATTGAGGTATAACACGCCATTGGAAACAGTCGATTAACGATATTGCTTTCGACAGCATATTTAACGGTTTGCGAGTGCACGCAAACTAAATAACGACTCAATGGAAGCGAGCCCTTATCCGGAGTAGCTGATTTGCTGGAACAATTTTTGTGATTCACCCGATGTGCGAGGGGAACTTACGGGCGTTGTGGGTTTCAGCATTTGCGCTGAAGCCCACGCAGTATATGTAATCTTGCCCTAGGACTTTAAGGTAATACCATGGTAGTGATTTCTATTCACAGCTTGTGCCAGACCATAGGAGTAATTATTAAGAACTAGAGGCCTATTTAAGAAATGTCTTGCGGACCTGATCCGACAGTGCGGATCAGGTCCGCAAGACATCGCTGAATGCGGAGAGCAATACGCTCTCCGCATTTAACATTGCACCAGCAGCTCACAAGAGCTGCTGGTGCAACGCCACCCCCTGCAGGCTCGTGGCCAATGGGCCGCCAGCAGGGGGGTGTCAATCAACCCGATCGTATTCAATCGGGTTGAATTGTTGTGATTCCTGTCCGCCTGCTCAGAGCAGGCAGACAGGGTTATGGAGCAGCGGTCTTTGTGACCGCTGCTTCACAACTGCTGATTCTGGTGAGTCTGAAGACTCGCCAGAATTACGGGCTGTCAAGCTCCTTTCAGAGCTTGATAGATAGACCCCCTAGTATTAAGATTGTTCACATATTTTTATGCCTTTTTGCAATCTATCTTTAGCACATCTCTAGGTAGCTGGGATATTTGGTTTTATAAATGTCTGAGGAATGTGTGTGATTTTTTTTTTACACAAGATAAATAAATTATGCCATGTTTGCATGTTTTTTGTACTACCAGTGTTTGAGTGGCTCTTTTTAATAAAGTCTTGTTTTTTTGGGGTATCCCAACTTCTTTCTTTCAAATAAGTTTAAATGTTGTCCTTTATATTAGGTACAGTATCTCATAAAAGTGAGTACACCCCTCATATGTTTGTAAATATTTTATTATATCTTTTCATGTGACAACACTGAAGAAACAACACTTTGCTACAACGTAAAGTAGTGAGTGTACAGCCTGTATAACAGTGTAAATTTGCTGTCCCCTCAAAATAACTCAACACACAGCTATTAATGTCTAAACTATTGGCAACAAAAGTGAGTACACCCCTAAGTGGAAATGTTCAAATTGGGCCAAATAGCCATTTTTCCTCCCCGGGGGCATGTGACTCGTTAGTGTTACAAGGTCTCAGGTGTGAATGGGGAGCAGGTGTGTTAAATTTGGTGTTATTGCTCTCACACTCTCTCATACTGGTCACTGGAAGTTCAACATGGCACCTCATGGCAAAGAACTCTCTGAGGCTAGGCTATAAGAAGATTGCCAAGACCCTGAAACTGAGCTGCATCACGGTGGGCAAGACCATACAGCGATTTCACAGGACCGGTCCTACTCAGAACATAAATTTTGTTTTGGTTCGTATGATGATAAAAATCTATAGTACTTCCATAACGTGGGATTTAAAGGGACAGTCTAGTCAAAATTAAACTTTCATGATTCAGATAGGGCATGTAATGTTAAGCAACTTTCCAATTTACTTTTATCATCAAATTTGCTTTGTTTTTTAATTATTCTTTGTTGAAAGCCAAACCTAGGCCTAGATTCAGAGTTTGGCGTTAGCCGTGAAAACCAGCGTTAAAAAAGGGTCTAACGCTCACTTTTCAGCCGTGACTTTTCCATACCGCAGATCCCCTTACGTAAATTGCGTATCCTATCTTTTCAATGGGATTTTTCTAACTCCGGTATTTAGAGTCGTGTCTGAAGTGAGCGTTAGAAATCTAACGACAAAACTCCAGCCGCAGGAAAAAAGTCAGTAGTTAAGAGCTTTCTGGGCTAACGCCGGTTTATAAAGCTCCTAACTACTGTACTCTAAAGTACACTAACACCCATAAACTACCTATGTACCCCTAAACCGAGGTCCCCCCACATTGCCGCAACTCGATTAAATTTTTTTAACCCCTAATCTGCCGACCGCCAACTACGTTATCCTTATGTACCCCTAATCTGCTGCCCCTAACACCGTCGACCCCTATATTATATTTATTAACCCCTAACCTGCCCTCCCTAACATCGCCGACACCTAACTTTAATTATTAACCCCTAATCTGCTGACCGAATCTCGCCGCTATTCTAATAAATGTATTAACCCCTAAAGCTAAGTCTAACCCTAACACTAACACCCCCTAAATTAAATATAATTTACATCTAACAAAATTAATTAACTCT
This sequence comes from Bombina bombina, assembly GCF_027579735.1. NCBI lineage: Eukaryota > Metazoa > Chordata > Amphibia > Anura > Bombinatoridae > Bombina > Bombina bombina. The sequence goes on from NC_069501.1 coordinate 473,265,448, forward strand.
TATTAAATAAATTATTCCTATTTAAAGCTAAATACTTACCTGTAAAATAAATCCTAATATAGCTACAATATAAATTATAATTATATTATAGCTATTTTAGGATTAATATTTATTTTACAGGTAACTTTGTATTTATTTTAACCAGGTACAATAGCTATTAAATAGTTAATAACTATTTAATAGCTAAAATAGTTAAAATAATTACAAATTTACCTGTATAATAAATCCTAACCTAAGTTACAATTAAACCTAACACTACACTATCAATAAATTAATTAAATAAAATACCTACAATTACCTACAATTAAACCTAACACTAAACTATCAATAAATAAATAAATTAAATACAATACCTACAAATAACTACAATGAAATAAACTAACTAAAGTACAAAAAATAAAAAAGAACTAAGTTACAAAAAATAAAAAAATATTTACAAACATAAGAAAAATATTACAACAATTTTAAACTAATTACACCTACTCTAAGCCCCCTAATAAAATAACAAAGCCCCCCAAAATAAAAAAATGCCCTACCCTATTCTAAATTACTAAAGTTCAAAGCTCTTTTACCTTACCAGCCCTGAACAGGGCCCTTTGCGGGGCATGCCCCAAGAAGTTCAGCTCTTTTGCCTGTAAAAAAAAACATACAATACCCCCCCCCCCCAACATTACAACCCACCACCCACATACCCCTAATCTAACCCAAACCCCCCTTAAATAAACCTAACACTAAGACCCTGAAGATCTCCCTACCTTGTCTTCACCTCACCGGGTTCAGCGATCGGTCCAGAAGAGGGTCCGAAGTCTTGATCCAAGCGGAGCAAGAAGAGGTCCTCCATCCGGTAGAAGTCTTCATCCAAGCGGGGCAGAAGAGGTCTTCCATCCGATTGAAGTCTTCATCCAAGCGGGATCTTCTATGGTCATCCATCCGGAGCGGAGCGGCAGGATCCTGAAGACCTCCGACGCGGAACATCCATCCTGACCGACGACTGAACGACGAATGACGGTTCCTTTAAATGACGTCATCCAAGATGGCGTCCCTCGAATTCCAATTGGCTGATAGGATTCTATCAGCCAATCGGAATTAAGGTAGGAATATTCTGATTGGCTGATGGAATCAGCCAATCAGGATCAAGTTCAATCCGATTGGCTGATTGGATCAGCCAATCGGATTGAACTTGATTCTGATTGGCTGATTCCATCAGCCAATCAGAATATTCCTACCTTAATTCCGATTGGCTGATAGAATCCTATCAGCCAATCGGAATTCGAGGGACGCCATCTTGGATGACGTCCCTTAAAGGAACCGTCATTCTTCAGTTGGACGTCGCTGGAAGAAGATGGGTCCGCGGTGGAGGTCTTCAGGATGGAGCCGGTCGTCATCGGATGAAGATAGAAGATGCCGCTTGGATCAAGATGGTTGCCGGTCCAGATCGCCTCTTCTTCCCGGATAGGATGAAGACTTTGGACCCTCTTCTGGACTTCTTCAGTGGATGTCTAGCCCCCGCTTGGGTTGGATGAAGATATCGGAGCCAGGACGGATCGGTGTGATACCCGGTGAGGTGAAGACAAGGTAGGATGATCTTCAGGGGCTTAGTGTTGGGTTTATTTAAGGGGGGGTTTGGGTTAGATTAGGGGTATGTGGGTGGTGGGTTGTAATGTTGGGGGGGGGTATTGTATGTTTTTTTTTACAGGCAAAAGAGCTGAACTTCTTGGGGCATGCCCCGCAAAGGGCCCTGTTCAGGGCTGGTAAGGTAAAAGAGCTTTGAACTTTAGTAATTTAGAATAGGGTAGGGCATTTTTTATTTTGGGGGGCTTTGTTATTTTATTAGGGGCCTTAGAGTAGGTGTAATTAGTTTTAAATTGTTGTAAGATTTTCCTTATGTTTGTAAATATTTTTTTATTTTTTGTAACTTAGTTCTTTTTTATTTTTTGTACTTTAGTTAGTTTATTTCATTGTAGTTATTTGTAGATATTGTATTTAATTAATTTATTGATAGTGTAGTGTTAGGTTTAATTGTAGGTAATTGTAGATATTTTATTTAATTAATTTAATGATAGTGTAGTGTAAGGTTTAATTGTAACTTAGGTTAGGATTTATTTTACAGGTAATTTTGTTATTATTTTAACTAGGTAACTATTAAATAGTTATTAACTATTTAATAGCTATTGTACCTGGTTAAAATAATTACAAAGTTACCTGTAAAATAAATATTAATCCTAAAATAGCTATAATATAATTATAATTTATAGTGTAGCTATATTAGGATTTATTTTACAGGTAAGTATTTAGCTTTAAATAGGAATAATTTATTTAATAAGAGATAATTAATTTCGTTAGATGTAAATTATATTTAACTTAGGGGGGTGTTAGTGTTAGACTTAGCTTTAGGGGTTAATACCTTTATTAGAATAGCGGTGAGCTCCAGTCGGCAGATTAGGGGTTAATAATTGAAGTTAGGTGTCGGCGATGTTAGGGAGGGCAGATTAGGGGTTAATACTATTTATTATAGGGTTAGTGAGGCGGATTAGGGGTTAATAACTTTATTATAGTAGCGCTCAGGTCCGGTCGGCAGATTAGGGGTTAATAAGTGTAGGCAGGTGGAGGCGACGTTGTGGGGGGCAGATTAGGGGTTAATAAATATAATATAGGGGTCGGCGATGTTAGGGCAGCAGATTAGGGGTACATAGGGATAATGTAAGTAGCGGCGGTTTACGGAGCGGCAGATTAGGGGTTAATAATAATATGCAGGGGTCAGCGATAGCGGGGGCGGCAGATTAGGGGTTAATAAGTGTAAGGTTAGGGGTGTTTAGACTCGGGGTACATGTTAGAGTGTTAGGTGCAGACGTAGGAAGTGTTTCCGCATAGCAAACAATGGGGCTGCGTTAGGAGCTGAACGCGGCTTTTTTGCAGGTGTTATGTTTTTTTTCAGCTCAAACAGCCCCATTGTTTCCTATGGGGGAATCGTGCACGAGCACGTTTTTGAGGCTGGCCGCTTGCGTAAGCAACTCTGGTATCGAGAGTTGAAGCTGCGTTAAATATGCTCTATGCTCCTTTTTTGGAGCCTAACGCAGCCTTTATGTGGACTCTCAATACCAGAGTTATTTTTATGGTGCGGCCAGAAAAAAGCCGGCGTTAGCTTTTCGGGTCCTTACCGACAAAACTCTAAATCTAGCCGCTAGGTAGGCTCATATGCTAATTTCTCAGCCCTTGAAGGCTGCCCCTTATCCGAATGTATTTGACAGTTTTTCACAGCTAGAGGGCGTTAGTTCATGTGTTTCATATAAATAACATTGTGCTCACGTACGTGGAGTTATTTAGGAGTCAGCACTAATTGCTTGAAATGCAAGTCTGTCAAAAGATCTGAGATAAGGAGGCTGTCTACAGAAGCTTAGATGCAAGGTAATTACAGAGGTAAAAAGTATATTTCTATAACAGTGTTGGTTATGCAATACTGGGTAATGGTCATTAAAGGGATTATCTTGCTTTTTAAGCAATAACATTTTTGGTGTTTACTATTCCTTCAATTTACATATGTATTATTTGAACACAGTCTATGTTGCATAAACTTACTTTGAAAACACACTGAGATCCGAGATCAATGGCGATGTTGACAAACTTTTCTGAAACTTGGCTCCCCATTATTTTCATATATTATCACATTTACTTTGTTCACTTGGTATTCTTTTTTGAAAAGCATACCTAGGTAGGCTCAGGAAAAGCAATGCACTACTGGGAGCTAGCTGGTAATTGGTTGCTACACACATATGCCTTCTGTCATTGGTTTACTTGCTGAGTTCAGCTAGGTCCCATTTATACATTGCTTCTGTAGAGCCTTTAGTATGTGTTAAACTATTTTTCAATAAACTTCATTCTATTGGCTGATTTAAATTTGAAGATTCAAATCAGCCAATATAAATGAAAGGGTGCCCCTTTATAAAAGGGATACCTTGCATTTACTGTTCAGTGTGGGACTTGAGACCGCATGAAGAGGACCTCCGTGTTGGAAATCTTAAGAGGATCACCGACCTTGCCACCGCCACCGGGATGAAGTTAAAAGATGGACCCGGGATGGATCCACTGATATGAAGATGGATCCGCGATAAAGATGGATGAAGATAGAGTGCTGCCGGGATGAAGATGGAGTGCCGCCCATCATCATCGGTGAGTACCAACTTTGGAGTTAGTGTTAGGCTTTTTTTATTTTTGGGGGTGTTTTTTATAGATTAGAGTTTTTATTATAATTTGGGCAGCAAAAGAGTTGAATGCCCTTTTAAGGCCAATGTCCATCGAAATGCCCTTTTTGGGGCAATGGGTAATTTAGGATTTTTTTGGTAAGGTTTTATTTTATTTTGGGGGGTTGGAATGTTAGGTGGTTGGTGAGGTTTTTTTTAGCAAAAGAGCTGATTGCGTTATGGGCAATGCCCTGTAAAAGGCCCTTTTAAGGGCTATTGGTAGTTTATTTTTAAAATAGGAGGGTTTTTTTTGTTTGGGGTGTTTTTTTTAAGCGGTATTAGAATAGGAATATTTTTGGTAATTTTTTATTTTCTGTAATGGTATGTTTTTTTATTTTTTTTGTAATGGTAGGATTTTTTTATTTGTTGTAATGGTTATTTTTTATTTTTCAGTAATGATAGTTTTTTTCCCAGTAATGGTAGTTTTTTTTTTTTTTTTTAAGTTTTTTATTTAATTTTGCAGATAAGTTTTTTTTTATTTTAAGGTAGTTAAGATTTTTTTTTAGTTAGGGGGTGTTAGGTTAGTTTATAACTTTGCATTGTGGGGGATGGAGGTTTAGGGGTTTATAGTTTAGTTAGATACTTTGCAATGTGGGGGGATTGCGGTTTAGGGGTTCATAGTTTATTTAGATAATTTGCATTGTGGGGGGATGGCGGTTTAGGGGTTAATTGTTTATTTAGATACTTTGCACTGTGGGGGTGGTGGCAGTTTAGGGGTTATTACGCTAGGGGCTTATGGTAGGTTGTTAGGTTTATTTTCACTTTTTACATTTGCATGGGTAGGGTTTTTTCCCCCACTTTTTTGTCTCCATTGATTTCTATGGGGGAACACATGTACCTGCACGCTAATACTTAGCTTATGAATTTTGCGCTTTTCGGGTTACCTCTAGCACAAAATAATGTTTTTTTCAACTTGTAATACCAGCGTAATCCGAGAAGTGCAAGAAGCCTAACGTTAGTGGTGTTTTTCGCGGCACTTGTAATCTAGCCCTTAGTGGTTGATCACAATGGGCCCTATTTAACAAAGGTCACTCTCCGTATTCAGCATTGCACCAGCAGCTCTTGTGAGCTGCTGGTGCAATGCCGCCCCCTGCAGATTCACCGCCAGCAGGGGTGTCAATCAAACCGATCATACTCAATCGGGTTGAATTGCGGTGATGTCTGTCTGCCTACTCAGAGCAGTCTTTAGATATGCCCCAATGTATTATTTGATATATTATTTTATAATTATTGGCATGTTAATGGCTGGTGATGAGCCCTTTTTGATGTTGATGTAATCACAATCAACCATTTTCTTTGTTTATAAGCAGCACTTTTTTCATTTTTGGTCTGTAAAAAATGGCCCTATACTTAAATGGATAAAACACAACATTTTCATGATTCAGATAGAGCATGCAACTTTAAACAACTTTCTAATTTACTTCTATTTTCAATTATATTTTTTCTTCAAACTCTTGGTATTTTTTGTTGAAAAAGCAGGGACGTAAAGCTTAGGAGCCTGTCCCTTTCTGGAGCACTATATGACAGCAGTTTTGCAAGAACGTTACACATTTGGATTTACCTTTAGATTACAGCACTATTTCCTACCATGTAGTGCTCCAGATGCCTACCTAGGTTTCTCTTCAACAAATAATACCATGGTAAAGAAGCAGATTTCATAATAGAAGTAAATTGGAAACATTTTTAAAATGTTATTCTCTGTCTAAATCCCAAAATACATTTTTTGGGTTTCATATCCCTTTAAAGTCTCTAAATGGCTCTCACATACGTGCTTGAAGCAGGGAACAGAAGATTAAGCAGGTGAGGCAACACCTGGTTATTGGGAAAGCATTATTTGGAATTGAAGCTAGAGGTTAGAGGACATCTAGGGACATGCAGATGTATGCAAATGTAGTGTGGCATTACAGTATTCCCATTCCTGCTAAGAGTAAAGCTAGTTTCTCTGGATGGTTGGCAGGGAATGCTTAAACACATGATAGAGCAAGGACTTTTTTTTTTTAAATATTTTTTTTCTTTATTGAATAGAAATGCACTGTACAGTAATATTAGAGTAGCATTACATCAGAACATAACAGATAACATAGTATAACAGTATGTTTGGTTTACAAAAGTATACATTGCATATATTGGAATAATCAAAAATAGTAAAGTAGATGTGTCATAAGTGTGCAGTCTCATAGTAGTCAATATTGAAACAAAGAGAGAAAACAAAAAAGGTAGGTATCGGGCATTATTTGGCCCTAGAAGAGGGGTGAATAGAAAGTGAGCCAACCGAGCCCACGTACAAATTTGTCAGACAACTGAATAAATAGGGATTATACACATCTCCCTCAGATAGGGAATAAAGGAAGAGATACAAAGAAGAAAGAGGGAGGCAGAGGGAGAGAAAGAGAGATAGAGAGGAAGAAAAAAAAAAAAAAAAAAAAAAAAAAAAAGGGGGGGAGGAGGGGAAGAAGGATAGGGAACGGAGCAGAGGAGGAAAGAGTATGAACTCTCTCCTCCTATTTCAGGGGTAGATCGCGCTACTGAAGGGACTCACTCATCGGAGTTCGAACCAGTCAGACCACGTCTCCCAGTAAGAGTCCAAGGTACCATTTTCGCCAGCGACATATCTCTCCATCGTAGCGAAATGGTTTATCACATCACAGATCTCATTTAGATTTGGAGGCTCTGTTTGTTTCCAAGCCCGAGCTATGCACAGTTTAGTCGCTGCCAGGACGTAAATTAGGAATTTCTTGGTAGTCAAGGAGAAAGACCTCGGAAGAATATGGAGTAAGGCCATCCCAGGCGTCAGGTGGACATCGAGATTCATGGAGCTGAGCAACAATTCAACCTCATTCCATAGGGAGGTGATCTTCGGACAGCTCCACCAGACATGGATGTCAGAGCCCTCGCCATTGCACTGTCTCCAGCACTCTCTGGTAGAGGACGGGAACATCGCCGCCAGTCGAGTTGGGACTCTATACCACTTCAACACTCCTTTCATATATGTCTCAAAGACTGTGATGCAGTGAAGCGTCTTTTTAGTGAGAGTAATTGCATAGGCAAGGTCATCTTCAGGAATAGAGATGTTGAGCTCACGACACCAAGCGTGTATCTGCCATGGCACCCCTGGTGTACAGTCGTTTAGGAATGTGGTATAGTGAAACGAGATGGGACGGGATCTCAGCGCTCCCGTGCACCACCTAGACTCCCATCCTGTCTTTCCTCTGAGAGCAGTCGTGGGGAATCCCCTAGCCTTGACCACACCGAGCACTCTGAGGCTCTCAAAGCGGAACCATAGGGGGTTGTCCCCCCCGGGCTCCGCTAGTTGTGAAGCCGTCGTAAGGGTACCCGAGTGATACAGATCAGAAACCTTCGTGATGTCTTTACTTTTCCAGAAAGTGAATCTCCGGTGAGTTCCAGAGTAAACCCCTCAGGCTCTGAATAGGAGAAGGGTAGGGTGAAACACCCTGTCTGTGACGAAGTTCGTACCAGATACGTAAAGATTGACTGACAATAGGATTTTGGATCTTAGCCAAGAGGTTCACGTGCTTGGGAACCCAGATGGCATCCCGAAGGTTTAGATCTACCGGCAGAGCTAGTTGTTCCAAGTAATACCAGCCTGGTCTATCTGTCTCTACTCCCCATGCGGTAATATGTGTAAGTCTCATTGCTTCATAATAGAGATATATGTTTGGAAACGCAACACCTCCCTTGGAAAAGGGTCTCTGGAGGATTTTATATGCTATTCGAGGAATCCCGCTGCCCCACACATATCTGAGAAAGACTCTATGGATCTGTTGAAGAATCCGATGGGGCACATTAAAGGGGAGGCAGCGAAATATGTATAAGGCCTTCGGGAGGAGTGACATCTTAAGCGTGGCGACACGGCCTAGCCATGAAATCTCACGATGATCCCATGATATCGCCAAGGATTTAATTTCGGCTGTCAACTTATCAAAGTTGAGTTTGATCATGGTGTCTGTGTTGTCACTGAGCATTACACCTAAGTGAGTTAGGTAATTTGTAGACCACTGGAAGTCAAATTTGTCCCGCAGTGCATTTAGTCGTTCTGTGGGAATATTCATGGCGTATGCTTCAGTCTTAGCTACGTTAGACTTGTAATAGCTATATCGGCCAAATTTATCAATTAGGTCAAAGACCCTCGAGATCGAAGACTCCGGGTTAGTCAAAAGAAGAGTCACGTCATCCGCAAAGAGGGCAATCTTTTCTTCACGTGACGGGTATGTAACACCAGTAATACCTTCTGATAGACGTATTGCTTGAGCAAAGGGCTCCATCACTAAGGAGAAAATTAAAGGGGACAGGGGACACCCCTGTCTGGTGCCATTAGAGATGTTTATTACCGGTGAGCAGAAACCTGGGCCCCTGATACGAGCATGGGGTGATGTGTAGAGGGCCTTGATGGCTACAACGATTTGGGGAGGAAAGTTAAACACTTTGAGAACTTCCCATAGGTACTCCCACTGTACCCTATCAAAGGCCTTTTCGGCGTCTAAGGACAGGGCCACCAGTGGGGTACCTTTCCTTCGGGCATCCGAAAAGATCGTAATTAGGCGCCTCGTATTGTCTGGCCCCTGGCGGCCTTTAGTAAAGCCGACCTGGTCCGACTGTATTAGGGAAGGTAATAGGTTAACTAGCCTGTCTGCCAGGAGTTTCGAATAGAGTTTCGTGTCAACGTTTATTAACGAGATCGGACGATAACTACTGCATAGCGTCACATCTTTATTCAGTTTAGGAATAGCGACTATTGACGCTTCAAGGTGTTCTCTTAATATTTGGCCCTCAGACTTAATTTCGTTAAAGAGTTGACCTAGCACCGGGGTCAATAATCTCAAAAACTTCTTATAGAAGGCTCCAGGGAAACCATCTGGCCCCGGGGCTTTGTTGTTTTTCAAGTTCTTAAGGAGTAAAGAAATTTCTCTGTCAGTGAACGGTGTTAGGAGAGATTCACCATCCTCCTCCGAAAGTGTCGGGAGACGGAGCTCTTTAAGGAAGTCGCTAATTTCCATAGTCGTGGCCGATCGAGGGAGCTCGCTTTTGGAAATGTTATATAGTTTGTCATAGAACAAAGCAAAAGCTGATCCAATGTCCGCTGGGGCATAGACTCTCTTTCCATCATGCGTGATATAAGGTATTCTTGCTGTAGCTGTTCGCTTTCTCAATTTACCAGCCAAAAGCGTATCCGCCCTATTACTTTTGTGATATAGAATTTGTTTGAAAACTGAGAGAGCCTTTTGAATTCTCTGTAATTCCAGTTCCTTAATCTGACTTCTCAGACCCTGTACTTTAGTAGAGAGTGCCTGGGTGGGGTTTTGTCTGTTAAGTGTTTCGGCCACCCGGAGATCACAATGGAGCTTACCCAAGGGAGCTCCCTTCGTACAACGTAATTCTGCCACCTTAGTAATACAAAAACCTCGTAGGTAGGCTTTCAAGGCCGCAAATCTAATCTGATTGGACGTTTGCCCCTCTCGATTGTCTTGCAGGAACTTAGCTATTTCCTCCTCGAGACCCAGTAGGAAGGAAGTATCCTTCCACAAGAACTGAGGGAACCTCCAGTAAGGCCTATCTATAGGCGTTCTCGGGCCAAACACCTGGAATGTGATGGCGTCATGATCTGACCAGGTACAGTAGTGTATACGCGCCTCATTGATAGAGTTCAGCGTCCATGAAACAACAAAAAAATAATCAAGCCTGGAGTAGGATCTATGGGAGGCTGAGAAGTAAGTGAAATCTTTCACTTCAGGATGGTGTGCCCTCCATACATCGAAGAGAGAATGTTGTGCAATCAAATGCTGGAACTTCGGGGCCACCGATATGGTATAGGGGTCAATCCGTTTGTTGGGAGGGACCCTCTTGTCAAGGAGAGGATCCCAAACTAGATTGAAATCTCCCCCTAGGACCAGGGTGCCTTGCTTCAATTTATCAACTAGGAGAAGAGTCCTTTTCAAGAAGGAAACCTGTCTTTGGTTAGGGCTGTATACATTGGCTAGAGTGACCAATTGTTCATTAAGTTTCCCTATCAAGATAAGGAAACGCCCCTCTGCGTCTCTTTCCACATGAACCAAATGGAACGCAATCCTTTTGTTAATCAGGATAGAAACACCTCTCGTTTTATCTTTATAGGTAGAATGGAATATTTCAGAGTAATCTGAGAACTTGAGTGTAGGCATATGGGCAGTCGACCAGTGGGTCTCTTGCAAATAAACTACATCCGGGTTACAAGATTTAAGAAAGTTCCTCAACAAACTACGTTTGTTAGGGGAGTTCAGGCCCTTCACATTCAAAGTGAGGAAGGTTAGCGCCATAGTAGGCTCGTTTCTGTTTTGCGCCGTTCAGGAGGGGAAGGGGGATAAGGGGAGAGAAAGAAAAAAAAAAAAAAAAAAGGGGGGGGTGGGAAGAGAAAAGGGTAAGAAGGAAGAATAGAGGGCAGAGAGATAAGAAACAGAAAAACAGAGGAAGATGTGTTATCCAAGAGCTAGACCCCTGCAAGGAGTTAGGGATCAGCCAATGGAGTACTAATCAAGTATGAAATCAGGTCTGGATTCTAGCAAAAAATGTAGGGAAATAAGGGAGAAATTTAGAATCTGTGTTCACGTGTTTACAATGTAAACTACAATTCTGGGGGGGGGCGAGAACCCGTTGGATAGGGTTACTTAAGTTTTTAAGTATATAGTCGTGGTAGCCAGCAGCTACGGGGTACTTAACATTGATGAATTCTAAAACTTCCTGACAAAAACATTACTAAGAAACAAGAAACAGTTAACTAGTTGAATTAGGGGTATAGGGGGGACAGTCCATATGTAATAATAAGCTTGGACCCATGGTGATGGCGGGACTCAGCCTGTGGGACCTAACTTGATGTATGTGGAGGTTTATTAGGGTAGGTAGTCACCAATGGTGAAGGCTTTAGGGAGGAGTGAGTAGGTCGTGATCTATATCTAAATGGACTAAAAAGTCATAATACCAGCCTAAACACTTACAAAATGGTGTGCAAAACAGAGAAAACATATACCTTTGGAACCAGCATAGGAGTAAAAACATATACAAATTAATGCATTACAACCTAGAAGAAAAGAAGAGAGAAAAAAAAAAAAGAAAAAAAAAAAGGGGGGGGGGGAAGGGGAGGGGAAGGGCTATTCTCAGGGAGTAGCATTCATGATATTAAAATCTATGTCAATTGTGGGGTATTAGCGTATCACATATATGTATCAAATTGTGAGGATACTTAAAGGTATGGTCAATAATTCAAAATTGGGAGGGAGGAGGAGAGAGCGGGGAGAAAAAAAAAATAAAAAAAAAATTTAATCATTTAATTCAAACCTTGGTGTTTAGGTCAGAAAATGAAATGTATCACATCACAACAGCAAAATGGAACTTTTACATTTCTTGATACATTTCTTTTCCCCTCTATTACCAGCCTAAACATTTACAAAATGGTGTGCAAAACAGAGAAAACATATACCTTTGGAACCAGCATAGGAGTAAAAACATATACAAATTAATGCATTACAACCTAGAAGAAAAGAAGAAAAAAAAAAAAAGGGGGGGGGGAAGGGGAGGGGAAGGGCTATTCTCAGGGAGTAGCATTCATGATATTAAAATCTATGTCAATTGTGGGGTATTAGTGTATCACATATAAGTATCAAATTGTGGGGAGGCTTAAAGGTATGGTCAATAATTCAAAATTGGGAGGGAGGAGGAGAGAGTGGGGAGAAAGAAAAAAAATAAAAATAAAAAAAATCAATGAGTTAAATTCAAACCTTGGTGTTTAGGTCAGAGAATGAAATGCATCACATCACAACAGCAAAATGGAACTTTTACATTTCTTGATACATTTCTTTTCCCCTCTATCGTTCCCTCCACCCCTCTCTCTCCACAACCTGGTGGACCTCAGGTCCTGGGGAGTCATTATGGCCCATAGACTGTTGGGAAATTGGCCAGGGTCCCAAATAATAATATCAGGGGGTCTTCTACAACCCGGAAGAAACAGTCTATGGGGTTGCCAGCCACCCTGTCAGGAGAAAGAAACATGGATCCAAGCAAAAACATAGCACAAGAAAATACAGTCCCCCCTTCACCAACTAGGATACTTATCGTCCTGGGTTAATCAGTCAATCAGAATCTGGAACAGGAGACTCCGGCCGGAGTAAACCAGCCGTAGAGGATGAAGTAGGGTCTGAAGGAAGACTGAAGGCAAAAGATGGTGTCTTATGGTTAGGTGATCTCTGTGGCAGAGGTTGCCACTCAGAAGCAGGTCTAATAGGTGTAGACTGGGTCTTTAGGTGAGCAGCCTGTGGAGTTGCAGAAGGTTTCTCCCCTGAAGGCGGAGGGTGACCCCTAGGCCCTGGTGTGTGAAGTAGATCCCAGTCTTTGAGATATTGACGAGCTCTATCTGGGGTGTTAGCAGCCAAAAGGTGGTTATCTTTGTGGATGAGGAGCTTTGTTGGATACCCCCATCTGTATTTAATTCCCTGCTGTCGTAGGATTTTAGTAACCTCTCTAAATGTGGCTCTCTTTTGGATGGTAAACTGGGAGAGGTCTGGAAAGACTTGGATGTCCCTGAATTTTTCGGGTAAAGCAGGGTTGGAAAACATCGCTTTGGCAATCTGCTCTTTATATGTGAAAAAATGGAAGCGGGCTATCACATCTCTGGGCTTTTCAGATGGAATATTTCGCCCTCTAGGTAGCCTATGGACTCTGTCAAGCAAATTTTCATTAGGTAGTTGTGGTGCTTTGAGATGGCCGCAGAACTCGGCTAGGAAAGATTCTAGGTCAGCAGCTGGGATTTCTTCTGAGATTCCTCGGAATCTAAGGTTGTTGCGGCGGGAGCGATCTTCAATGTCAGCCATCTTTGCTTCCACTGTGTCTAACATATCAACCAATACATGGGAATGGTTAGAGAGATGTGCCTGTTCTACCGCCAGATCCTCTTGTTTTTGCTCTAGGGCCTCAACTCTCTCGTTGATTGTGCCTATGTCTTTTCGCAGATCTGCAATAGAGCTTTTAAAAGTCTTAGTGAGAGATTCTTGCAGGTTAGTGATTTTTTGGGTGATTGAGTTGACAATTTCAGATGCCATAGTAGATGGAAGTTCTCCTGTTGTCTGAGAGTACTGGTCAAACCGCTCACTTTCGGCGTGTGGAGGGATATTCAGAGACTCTGAGCTTGGCTGTCTATCTGCCTGGGATTTAGGCTTAAAGTGGTCAGACATGGACTTTTTATATTCAGCTTGGTTTACAGTCTTTCGTCTAGAGCCCAGTGGCATGATAAATAACTGTTTGCAGTTCCCTCTCGCTCAAGCTGTATGCAGTATATATATTTAAAAGTGAGCCATAACCCAGGGTAAAGAAGTTATCAGGTGTGGAAGCTTTAAAACATAGTAGAAGGGAAGATGGACCAGGCCCCCTTAACTATTTCCCCCTTTCGCCAGACTGCCTGTGAGTTTACATAGTGAGAGCTATAAGGGCCTTGTAGCCCTGCTTAAAAATTTAATAGCTGTCCAGAAGAGTTGTATACTTATAGCGTAAGGCCCACACCTACAGTATGCTGTTTTGAGAATTAGTTGTTATTATCAATCTTCATTCAGGACACATATACATGGCACCACCAATCAGAGAAAGCAGCTTAGGAATCAGGACCATATGTAATTTACGGTAAATACCAATCCAAATTTTAATCTCTAGTTCATAGATGAAGAGAGAAACACGGTAAATACCAATCCAGCTATTGCAAGTGAGACAGAATCTGCAGCTTTGTATGTTATTGAATGAACATTCACGCAGGGAAAACACTTGTGGGGCAGTGATATATGTTGATCTGTAAAAGTCCTTGTGGGTTTGTGTCATTAGCCTATGGTACAGGGAAGATAGTATGCTGTACTGTTGACAGAGGCACAGATTGAGTGACACTAATATCAGGGGTTAACAGCTTTCTACTCACATATTGCCACGTGGGATGTTGCTGACTGTAATATGTCTGTCCGGCTTCTGTACTGAAAGAAAGCACTGTCCATCAATCCTCACCCTCTCCTATAGGGTGTTTGTTGGTCCGGAGGGTTAGTCAGAGGGCTTGCTGGTGTTGGGAAACTTTTTGGCAAACAGGCCCAAAATCGAGTGCCGATGTAGGCCGCGACCGCGGCCTTTCCTGCAAAATGCTCTGGTACTCCCGGTCGGCCTGAATTCGGACCTCAAAATATCCCACAAAAAAAGTAAGGGGCAACTCTAGGCGACCCCGCAAATTGACTGAGGTGGTTTGTGAGCAGTTTCGTTGCTCTTGGTTAATGTAAAAGACCTAATTACACTTTTTTAGGAGCAGAGCTCTGTCCCTGCATGTCTTGTCAGATCGGCTGCTGGCTCCGCCCCCCTAGAGCAAGGACTTTTTTGCCAGGGACCCAAACTATCTTTCCTCGGCTATATTCTACAAGACTAAGTGGAATCTCCCAAGTTAAAGAACACTTCATTAATCTTCCCCAGGATCTCAACTTGTCCAAGACATTGTCTAGTATAATATAATTTCTGATTATAATCAGACTAGATCTTAATGATGGAAGAATGGGGCTATGATGAATGTCAGCAGATTCATTCTTATTCTTAGCATATTTAAGAATAATAGCCACACACAGAATTATGACATACTGTATATAATGGATAATGTGATTATTGAAGACTGTTACTGTTGATGATAGCCAAGATTCACAGTTTTTGGAAACATTGTTCTAAACTTTTTTGTTCATCATCTTTCACTCTACTGTAGACAATATGAGGAAGAGTTAAGATCTGTTGACAGATTAGTACCCAAGGTTCTTCAGAATTTAGATAAGCAGTGTCCCACAGTCATAGGTGATGCATTTAAGAGGTCCAAATTCAACTTTTATGATTCAGATAAGGCAACTTTCCAATTTACTTTTATCATCAAATTTGCTTTGTTCTCTTGGTATTCTTAGTTGAAATCTAAACCTAGGTAGGCTCATATGCTAATTTCTAAGCCCTGAATGCCGCCTCTTATCTGAATGCATTTGACAGTTTTCACAGCTAGAGGGCGTTAGTTTATGTGTGCCATATATATAGCATTGTGCTCATGCCCGTGGAGTAATTTAAGAGGCAGCACTAATTTCCTGAAATGCAAGTCTGTCAAAAGATTTGAGATAAGGAGGCTGTCTGCAGAAGCTTAGATACAAACTAATCACAGAGGTAAAAAGTATATTAATATAACAGTGTCAGTTATGCAAAACTGCGGAATGGTAAATTAAGGGATTATCTTTCTTTTTAAACAATAACATTTTTGGTGTTTACTGTCCCTTTAAGGCTTGTGAGGATGTTAGCTACCTAGTTGAAATTGGGCAGGGGAATTCTGAGAATACTTTTACTAGGGGACTAGCAGAGGTATTAGGTTTGGGGCAGAGCAAGAAGGGTCTAAGAGAGAGAGAAATGGTAAAACAGAGAATAAGAAACCGAGAGGTTTTGAAGGGTCAAGACAAAAGACAAAGACTGTGGCAGGGGCTTAAAAAGACACATCATTCCTTTAGAAAAGTTGATTTTCCTACAAAAGTCACTATTAAACTCTATATGGATTTCTTATACATAAATAATTTGATGAGCTTTTCTACAGGATTGTGATCAACCTTTATGATAGTTAACATGCGGCTAGATTACGAGTTTTGTGGTAAGAGCGGTGCGGTATTAACTTGCACGTTATTGTCACCGCTCACTTTCCTACAGCGCTGTTATTACAGGTTTTCATAAACCTGGCGTTAACAGGCAAAAAGTGAGCGTAGAGCAAAATTGAGCTCCATACCGCACTCCAATACCAGCACTGCTGAAAGCCGTGATGAGCTGGTTTTATGTGCTCGTGCACGATTTCCCCATAGACATCAATGGAAAGAGCCGGCTGAAAAAACGTCTAACACCTTGCAAAAAAGCAGCGTGAAGCTCCGTAACGCAGCCCCATTGATTCCTATGGGGAAACAAATTTTATGTTTATACCTAACACCCTAACATGAACCCAGAGTCTAAACACCCCTAATCTTACACTTATTAACCCCTAATCTGCCGCCCCCGACATCGCCGACACTTACATTATACTTATTAACCCCTAATCTGCTGCTCCAGACATCGCCACCACTATAATAAACATATTAACCCCTAAACCACCGCACTCCCGCCTCGCAAACGCTATTTAAATATTATTAACCCCTAATCTGCCACCCCTAACATCACCGCCACCTACCTACATTTATTTACCCCTAATCTGCCGTCCCCAACGCTGCCACCACTATACTAAATTTATTAACCCCTAAACCTAAGTCTAACCCTAACCCTAACAGCCCCTAACTTAAATATAATTAAAATAAATCTAAATAAAAATTCCTATCATTACCTTAATTATTCATATTTAAAACTAAATACTTACCTGTAAAATAAACCCTAAGCTAGCTACAATATAACTAATAGTTACATTGTAGCTAGCTTAGGTGTTATTTTTATTTCACAGGCAAGTTTGTATTTACTTTAACTAGGTAGAATACTTACTAAATAGTTATTAACTATTTACTAACTACCTAGTTAAAATAAATACACATTTACCTGTAAAATAAAACCTCACCTGTCTTACACTAACACCTAACATTAAACTACAATTAAATAAATTAAATTAATTAAATACAATTACCTAAATTACCAAAAAAAAACAAACACTAAATTACACAAAATAAAAAAGAAATTATCAGCTATTTAAACTAATTACACCTAATGTAATAGCCCTATCAAAATAAAAATAAAAAACTAGCCTAAACTAAACTACCAATAGCCCTTAAAAGGGCCTTTTGCGGGGCATTGCCTCAAAGAATTCAGCTCTTTTACCTGTAAAATCCGATCAGCCAATAGGATTGAGCTTGCATTCTATTGGCTGATTGGATCAGCCAATAGAATTTTTTCACCTTTAATTCCGATTGGCTGATAGAATTCTTTCAGCCAAACGTAATTCAAGGGACGCCATCTTGGATGATGTCATTTAAAGGAACCTTCATTCGTCGTTAGTCATGGGAAGAAGAGGATGCTCCGCGCCGGATGTCTTGAAGATGGAGCCGCTCCGTGCCGGATGGATAAAGATAAAAGATGCCATCTGGATAAAGACTTCTGCCTGTCTGGAGGACCACTTCTGCCGGCTTGGATGAAGACTTCCCCCGGCTTTGTTGAGGACTTCTTGCCGCTTGGATGAAGACTTCTCCCGGCTTTGTTGAGGATGGATGTCCGGTCTTCAAAACTGTAAGTGGATCTTCGGGGGTTAGTGTTAGGTTTTCTTAAGGGTTTTTTGGGTTGGTTTTATTTTTAGATTAGAGCTTTTGGGCTGAAAAAGAGCTAAATGCCCATACAAATGCCCTTTTCAGGGCAATGGGGAGCTTAGGTTTTTTTAGTTAGGATTTTATTTGAGGGGTTGGTTGTGTGGGTGGTGGGTTTTACTGTTGGGGGGTTGTTTATATACTTTTTGCAGGTAAAAGAGCTGATTTCTTTGGGGCAATACCCCGCAAAAGGCCCTTTTAAGGGCTATTGGTAGTTTAGTTTAGGCAAGGGTTTTTTTTATTTGGGGGGGGGGGCTTTTTTTATTTTGATAGGGCTATTAGATTAGGTGTAACTAGTTTAAATATTTGATAATTTTTGTTTATTTTGTGTAATTTAGTGTTTTTTTTTGTGGTAATTTAGGTAATTGTATTTAATTAATTTAATTTATTTAATTGTAGTGTAATGTTAGGTGTTAGTGTAAGACAGGTTAGGTTTTATTTTACAGGTAAATTTGTATTTATTTTAACTAGGTAGTTAGTAAATAGTTAATAACTATTTAGTAACTATTCTACATAGTTAAAATAAATACAAACTTGCCTGTAAAATAAAAATAAATCCTAAGCTAGGTACAATGTAACTATTAGTTATATTGTAGCTAGCTTAGGGTTTATTATATAGGTAAGTATTTAGTTTTAAATAGGAATAATTTAGGTAATGATGTAATTTTTATTTAGATTTATTTTAATTATATTTAACTTAGGGGGTGTTAGGGTTAGGGTTAGACTTAGGTTTAGGGGTTAATAAATTTAGTATAGTGGCAGCGACATTGGGGGTGGCAGATTAGGAGTTAATAAATGTAGGTAGGTGGCGGCGATGTTAGGGGCGGCAGATTAGGGGTTAATAATATTTAAATAGTGTTTGCGAGGCGGGAGTGCAGCGGTTTAGGGGTTAATATATTTATTATAGTGGCTGCGATGTCCGGAGCAGCAGATTAGGGGTTAATAATTTTATTTCAGTGTTTGCGATGCGGGAGGGCCTCGGTTTAGGGGTTAATAGGAAGTTTATGGGTGTTAGTGTACTTCTTAGCACTTTAGTTATGAGTTTTATGCTACAGCTTTGTAGCGTAAAACTCATAACTACTGACTTTAGATTGCGTTATCTTGCGGGATAGGCTGTACCGCTCACTTTTTGGCCTCCCAGAAAAAGCTTGTAATACCGGCTCTATGGAAGTCCCATTGAAAAAAGACTTTACGCAAATTGCGTAAGTTAATTTGGGGTACGGTCAAAAAAGTGTGCGGTGCCCCTAAACCTGCAAGACTCGTAATACCAGCGGGAGTGAAAAAGCAGTGTTATAACCTATAATGCTGCTTTTTTACTCATAACGCAAAACTCGTAATCTAGCCGATGATCTTTAAAATACTACAAAATTATGTTTTATGTTTTTTTGAAACATTGATGAAAAGCAGCTGTAACTTTTTTAATTTTACAAGAGACGTAGCATAGCACAGATTTCATACATAGACTATAAACAAGTGTAATCATGAGATAAAAAAATAATTTACCCCATAGAATGCTCAATGTGTCTTAAAAGAAAGACAATAACATCAATTCAGCCTCAGCTCTCTCACGTGTCTTTTGCTGGCAGATTAGGAGACTGTTGAGAGGGCAGCTTTGTTCCCTTCTGTAAAACTTTCAATACAGCGCAGACAACCACCCCGTTGGTGCCTGTCTCGGCGTGTATCATTATTATGACTGTGATTATTATTTATAAAGCTAACATTTTATATTTTAAATTGAGTTACCAGGCAGCATGTTTAAAAAAAATGTAAAAAAATATAAATAATAATTTAATAAAATAAAATAAATAAAATTTCAGAATACAATTACCTCCTTGAGTGCCAAAGAGTGTTTGTAACCAATTGCTACACTGGGCATGGCGGATCTTTCATAGCCAAAGGGTTAAAACACTTCCTGGAAACATACTGTAATTCCTTGCATAGGAATGTCTGCATGGTTTTTACTTTTATGAACAAACTGCTAGATTACGAGTTTTGTCGGTAAAACTGTGCGGTGCTAACGCTTAGTTTATGCTCACCGCTCACCTACAACCAACACTGGTATTACAGGTATTTTTAAACCCGGCGTTAGCCGCAAAATTTAGCTCCACATCTCTCCTCAATACCAGCGTTGCTTAAGTCAGCGGTGACCCGGCTAAACGTGCTCGTGCACGATTTCCCCACAGGAATCAATGGAGGAAAGCCAGCTGAAAAAAAACTTAACACCTGCAAAAAAGCAGCGTTCAGCTCCTAACGCAGCCCCATTGATTCCTATGGGGAAATAAAATGTATGTCTACACCTAACACCCTAACATGAACCCGAGTCTAAACACCCCTAATCTTACACTTAATAACCCCTAATCTGCTGCCCCCAACATCGCTGCAACCTACATTATATTATTAATAGTGATGTCGCGAACTGTTCGCCGGAGAACAGTTCCCGGCGATCTTAGCTTGTTCGCGTTTGCTGCGGCGGGCGAACATATGCGATGTTCGATCCGCCCCCTATTAGTCATCATTGAGGAAACTTTGACCCTGTATCTCACAGTCTGCAGACACATTTGAGCCAATCAGCAGCAGACACTCCCTCACAGACCTTCCCAGCTCCTGGGCAGCAGCCATTTTAGATTTATTATGATCCTGCATTCTTAGTGAGAGGAGGTTTAGTGCTGCTGCTGCTGATTTTATAGGGAAATAGATAGCTAGGCTAGTGTATTTAGTGTCCACTACAGTCCTGAAGGACTCATCTAATCTCTGCTGTAAGGACAGCACCCCAAAAAGCCCTTTTTAGGGCTAGAACTTCAGCCCAAAAAGCCCTTTTTAGGGCTAGAACTTCAGCCCAAAAAGCCCTTTTTAGGGCTAGAACTTCAGTGTTTTTTTTTGTTTTGTTTTTTGTAATTTTATTTGCATTTGCCTGCCTGTCAGCCTGTGTGTGAGGCTCACAGCATATACTGTGATTAGTGCCACCACTGTTATCTGCTTAACATTAGTGTAAATTAAAAAAAAAAAAACTTTTACATCATTTTGCTATTGTAATCTAATTTCATTTTCCATCAGGCCTGTGTGTCAGGCCCACATCATATACTGTGATTAATAGCTCTGTTTTCCACCACTTATATCTGGTGTAACATTAGTGTAAATTTAAAAAAAAAAAACTTTTAGGGGGGCGGAGCTAACAGCCTAAGCAGCAGGACCTGTCTGTGCAGAGCTCCTGTTACCTGACCAAATAACTCACTATTATACGTTAATTCAGGTGTCTCTACACTCGTATCTATCTTTTATTGGATCCTAGAACACAGAGCAAAAGTTATAGCCCATAAAGACGACGTCTATGACACCACAGCAACATAAAGATTTTATGGCCTGAAGTAATCGTTGTGACTGGGGTCAGCCGCCATCTTAGATAACGCTTTGAGGCTGGTGTTGGAGTAACTTCTATTATACCTTGCTTCAGCCTTAGACTCCGGTATGGAAAGCCAAATTGTGTCTTCGCTGCGAGGCTTATGGCTCTCCTTAGACTCATATTACCATGCACTGATTACGGAGCTGAGAGTGGCCATGGGACAGAAAAAGAACACGTCAACAACATATGGACCTAAGGGAGAGATTGGGCATAGCGCACCAGATATATCTGCATGGGGAGCAGACAAGACCCGAGACCTGAAGGATATACGTGCTATACCTAGACAGAAGCCTGAGTCTAATATGCTACATACAACGGATTTCTACGAGGGGCTGAACCCCTAACAGCCCATCTTAATTGAAGCAGAGAACTCACTATGTAGCGCTCCGTTTGCTCAGAGCCCAGCGATCCAGGCTGGTGTAGTGAAAGCGGAGAGCCACTCAGCGTGTCAGTCTGATCTACCTAGACCCACGAAGCCCCTCGCGTCTCATATCCCGGTTGGGAAGGTGGATCTTATGACAGATCATAGGGACATGAGTAGGGCCTGGTGGCCTAATACCCGGTCACGAGCAATATTAACAGCCATGCATTCCAGCTGCTCCAGACGGATCCTTGACTCCAAGCTTACACTCTCCCTACATACACCGAAGGACATTTGGATTATGGGGCTTCCCCTGACACTTACCTCACGCTCCCACGCTCTCTGTTGCCTATGCAGAGCCACATCCCAAATGGGTCCTGCTCTTGCCCTTGCAGTTCCTAACACAGGGGTTGGCTGAATTACTGCATACTCTTGGACTGATTCCCTGGCGTGATAGTGTATCACATAGGCCTCCATGGATTACGTTTTGAAATATTGGATTAGGCTGAGGCCAAGTATTAATAAATGCATCTGGGACTTTACCTGAGTTTAATTGTAAATTGTTTAGGTTTGTATTTGCTATGGTTCAATATTGTTCAAAGAGGTCCAAACATTCTTAGCTGCTAATTAAGAGAGTTAGAGTCAGGTGATTAATATGTTATGTCCATAAGTCAGCTACTACTTCACTTATCCGATAAAAATCCCCAATATAGGATCACTGCAATATATACATATATTTTTACCACAGGACACATGGTTTAAGTTTAAGACAATGGGTCTACTTACAATGAATTTCTGTGGATACACAAGTCTGACTATAGATATATAATTTTCCTTTCTCAGATCCATGTAGAATAATTATACTTGGTACAAGATAAAATTTAATATGTAACACTGTCTTAAGGCCCCTATACAGCTACTCCTTATTGTGTTCTCTGAGGCTGGCCTGACCATATAGGGAAGGAAAATTTACTATCTGATTTCTACCTTGCCAAACATGCTATATTCAGTAGTCTATGAAACACTTGTTCTAGAAACTAGGTACTCTATAGTCTCAATAATATACTTCAAAGAATAGTATTAGGATTCAAGCTTATAATAGTTTAGCATCAAATGTTCTCTCAATATGTTTATATCTGTTTAGAAGCTAAGAACAAAGGGAATGTTAAAAATGTCTATATCTATTTATACTATTTATGTATGAGATGCATAACTAAGTGCTTGAGCTTAGGTACATAGCAACATAATTCTTTCAAGCCACTCAGGAATTTAAGTTATATGGGATGATGTATGTCTGGCTTTAATTTTACACCTTCAGTATTATTCCCCTACACTTTAAGCAGCTCACTTTATATGTATAGAAGGATTTCAATAATTCTGCTGGTTAGTAAATTTACATGATCAACCATATTGAGATATCCCACTACAGGCTTAAATCCCCATTATAGAGTATATGTCTTCGGCAGTTTCAATATCATGTTGTCTATAGCATAACCTTTCTTTCTTAGAATGCTGTGATTGTATATTAAATGAGTTATATAAGTCTGTTACAAAAGTGAAGCAATTAAGACCAAGGTTTCAGTTCCCTCAATATAAAATGTTTAGATTTGTTTTTGTTCTAGCTCCTATAGGGTTCAAAGGATTGTTTTAAGACACTGTTGAGAGTAATGATGGTTGGTGCCAGATGAGACTTCCTAGGCCATGTACCTATATCTCATAGCTCTTTGGTACACTAGAATCTGTTACTTGAGTTACCTGCAGGGAATGCATTGAAAGCCTTATGATACTGAGACCCCTAATTAATCACACTCCCTGTGTGGAAGTTTTTATTTGGATAACATGCCGGTCCTTGCTGAGCCCCTCTCCTCCCTTTCCCGCCGGTACTTGTTGCCTGCGGGTCATACCCATATCCCTTTTACCCACATCGCCTAGAGCTGGCACTTCCCCAGGAGAGGAGCTCATGCAGTAGCCTCCTACCCTCTATATATGCGAACTCTCTCCTCTACACATAACTTTACCTGTAAATTTACAAATTTGTAACTGTATAATAAACCTTCTAATAGCCCTATTTACATTATTAATCTGGCATTCTAGATAGTGCCGCCCCCCCACTCCTTTTTATTCCCCTCCTTTTCTAACATAAGCGGCTCTTGCCCGCTGAATTCTTTCTTCCCTTTTCTAGACCACCTTGGTCTGAGAATATCCAAACAAATAGAGCCCCACGCCTGCCTCAACCCTATTAAAATAAGTGAACATATTAACTTTCTTCACGGTAAGGCGTGGGCCATATCTATTATATATAAAATATTAAACTGAGGTTCCATTATTTTATGTACAAACATATATTCCGTTATCAACATACATGTTTACAAGGTTAACTCTAGCAATCTCATATGCCACTTATTCATTGTTAATGTCTACCTTTTCATAAGGGAGTTATGACTATGGGACGTAGATGTAACTTACATGACTATTCTACACGTTTACCTCCGAAGGCATATAGAATTTATTCTAAGACCCGCTATTTCTCTGGTTTAAGATTATGTTTATGTTATAAGGATGTATTTTCCAGAATTACACTACTATTGTTACTGGATGACTATGTTGTGAAACTTTTATTATAACCTCAATAAAAAATTAAAAAAAAAAAAAAAAAAAAAACTTTTACATCAGTCTTCTAGTGTTATTTAATTTTAGTTGCCAGGCCAGGCTGCCACTAGTGCCAGCCTGTGTGTCAGGCTGCCAGCATATACTGTGCCTACTTCCATCCTCAGTGCCACCACTCCTATCTGTTGTAACATTAGTGTAACTTTTTTTAAAAAAAACTTTTACATCAGTCTGCTAGTGTTATTTAATTGCAGTTGCCTGCCTCCCAGCGTGTGTGCCAGGCCCACTTGCCAACTAGTGCCACAAATCATATTTGTTATAACAGTAGTGTAAATATTTAAAATAAAAACTTTTTTGACTGTGAAACATCAGTCAGCTAGTGTAATCTAATTGCAGTTGCCTGCCTCCCAGCGTGTGTGCCAGGCCCACTTGCCAACTAGTGCCACAAATCATATTTGTTATAACAGTAGTGTAAATATTTAAAATAAAAACTTTTTTGACTGTGAATCATCAGTCTGCTAGTGCAATTGAATTGCAGTTGCCTGCCTGCCAGCGTGTGTGCCAGGCCCACTTGCCAACTAGTGCCACCAATAATATTTGTTATAACAGTATTGTAAATATTTAAAATAAAAACTTTTTTGACTGTGAAACATCAGTCTGCTAGTGCAATTGAATTGCAGTTGCCTGCCTGCCAGCGTGTGTGCCAGGCCCACTTGCCAACTAGTGCCACCAATCATATTTGTTATAACAGTATTGTAAATATTTAAAAAAAAACTTTTTTGACTGTGAAACATCAGTCAGCTAGTGTAATTTAATTGCAGTTGCCTGCCTCCCAGCGTGTGTGCCAGGCCCACTTACCGCACGTCTTTGTAATTCTCTGTCTGGGAAATTATATATCTTTCAAATTAGCTATTTATCTATCAAATCTATCTAACTATCAATCGTATCTATCAAATGTATATTGCATCTATTGATCTATGCAATTCGTATCTATCAAATGTATATTGCATCTATTGATCTATGTAATTCGTATCTATCAAATGTATATTGCATCTATTGATCTATGTAATTCGTATCTATCAAATGTATATTGCATCTATTGATCTATGGAATTCGTATCTATCAAATGTATATTGCATCTTTTGATCTATGTAATTCGTATCTATCAAATGTAAATTGCATCTTTTGATCTATGTAATTCGTATCTATCAAATGTATATTGCATCTTTTGATCTATGTAATTGGTATCTATCAAATGTATATTGCATCTATTGATCGATGTAATCTATGTATCTATCAAATCTATCGATCTCGTGGTTGTGCAAATGGACTGTTTGCGGTTGTTTGCGGTGCGTTAAACAGGGAGTTTGGTCTGTCACTGTGAAGCGGGCATAACCCTTACACTACCTGATCGATACAACATCATACCTGATGTTTTAAAGCACGTTATTCCAAACAATTTAGGAATGTTAGGTGAGTTAGGCCCTTTATGGCTTAAAACCAGACTCTGCATCAACTATGTAATTTTCCGTGGCAGTTTTGCCATGGATCCCCCTCCGGCATGCCACAGTCCAGGTGTTAGTCCCCTTGAAACAACTTTTCCATCACTATTGTGGCCAGAAAGAGTCCCTGTGAGTTTTAAAATTCGCCTGCCCATTGAAGTCAATGGCGGTTCGCCCGGTTCGCGGACATTTGCGGAAGTTCGCGTTCGCAAAATTTTAGGTTCGCGACATCACTAATTATTAACCTCTAATTTGCCGCTCCAGACACCGCCGTCACCTACATTATACTAATGAACCCCTAATCTGCTGCCCCCAACATCGCCGAACCCTACATTATATTTATTAACCCCTAATTTGCTGCCCCCAACGTCGCCACCACTATAATAAATATATTAACCCCTAAACCTAAGTCTAATCCTACCCCCCACTAACTTAAATATAATTTTAAATAATCTAAATAAAATTACTACAATTAACTAAATTATTCCTATTTAAAACTAAATACTTACCTATAAAATAACCCTAAGATAGCTACAATATAACTAATAGTTACATTGTAGCTAGCTTAGGGTTTATTTTTATTTTACAGGCAACTTTGTATTTATTTTAACTAGGTACAATAGTTATTAAATAGTTATTAACTATTTAATAACTACCTAACTAAAATAAGTACAAATTTACCTGTAAAATAAACCCTAACCTAAGTTACAATTACACCTAACACTACACTATAATTAAATTAATTACCTAAACTAACTACAATTAATTACAATTAAATTAAATAAACTAAAGTACGAAAAAAAAACCCCACTAAATTACAAAAAATAATAAACAAATTACAAGATTTTTAAACTAATTACACCTACTCTAATCCCCCTAATAAAATAAAAAATCCCCCAAAATAAAAAAAAACCTACCCTATACTAAATTACAAATAGCCCTTAAAAGGGCCTTTAGCGGGGCATTGCCCCAAAGTAATCAGCTCTTTTACCTGTAAAAAAAAAAATACAATACCCCCAACATTAAAAACCCACAACCCACACACCCAACCCTACTCTAAAAGCCACCCAATTCCCCCTTAATAAAACCTAACACTACCCCCTTGAAGATCACCCTACCTTGAGACATCTTCACCCAACCGGGCAGAAGTGGTCCTCCAGAGGGGCAGAAGTCTTCATCAGATCCGGGCAGAAGAGGACCTCCAGATGGCCAGAAGTCTTCATCCAGGCGGCATCTTCTATCTTCATCCATCTGGAGCGGAGCGGGTCCATCTTCAAGCCAGCCGACGCGGAGCATCCTCTTCCAACGACATCCAAATGAAGAATGAAGGTTCCTTTAAATGACGTCATCCAAGATGGTGTCCCTTGAATTCCGATTGGCTGATAGGATTCTATCAGCCAATCGGAATTAAGGTAGGAAAAATCCTATTGGCTGATGCAATCAGCCAATAGGATTGAAGTTCAATCCTATTGGCTGATCCAATCAGCCAATAGGATTGAGCTCGCATTCTATTGGCTGTTCCAATCAGCCAATAGAATGCAAGCTCAATCGTATTGGCTGATTGCATTAGCCAATAGGATTTTTCCTACCTTAATTCCGATTGGCTGATAGAATCATATCAGCTAATCGGAATTCAAGGGATGCCATCTTGGATGACGTCATTTAAAGGAACCTTCATTCTTCATTTGGATGTCGTTGGAAGAGGATGCTCTGCACCGGCTGGCTTGAAGATGGACCTGCTCCGCTCCGGATGGATGAAGATAGAAGATGCCGCCTGGATGAAGACTTCTGGCCATCTGGAGGTCCGCTTCTGCCCGGATCGGATGAAGTTATCTGCCCCTCTGGAGGACCACTTCTGCCTCGTTGGGTGAAGACGTCTCAAGGTAGGGTGATCTTCAAGGAGTAGGGTTGGGTGTGTGGGTGGTGGGTTTTAATGTTGGGGGGGTATTGTATTTTTTTTTTACAGGTAAAAGAGCTGATTACTTTGGGGCAATGCCCCGCAAAAGGCCCTTTAAGGGCTATTTGTAATTTAGTATAGGGTAGGGATTTTTTTTATTTTGGGGGGATTTTTTATTTTATTAGGGGGATTAGATTAGGTGTAATTAGTTTAAAATTCTTGTAATTATTTAATTATTTTTTGTAATTTAGTGTTTTTTTTTCCGTACTTTAGTTTATTTAATTTATTTGTAATTAATTGTAGTTAGTTTAGGGAATTAATTTAATTATAGTGTAGTGTTAGGTGTAATTGTAACTTAGGTTAGGGTTTATTTTACAGGTAAATTTGTACTTATTTTAACTAGGTAGCTATTAAATAGTTAATAACTATTTAATAACTATTCTACCTAGTTAAAATAAATGCAAAGTTGCCTGTAAAATAAAAATAAACCCTAAGCTAGATACAATGTAACTATTAGTTATATTGTAGCTATCTTAGGGTTTATTTTATAGGTAAGTATTTAGTTTTAAATAGGAATAATTTAGTTAATGATAGTAATTTTATTTAGATTTATTTAAATTATATTTAAGTTAGGGGGGGGTTAGGGTTAGACTTAGGTTTAGGGGTTAATAAATTTAATATAGTGGCGGCGACGTTGGGGGCTGCAGATTAGGGGTTAATAAATGTAGGTAGGTGGCGGCGATGTTAGGGCCGGCAGATTAGGGGTTAATAATATTTAACTAGTGTTTGCAAGGCAGGAGTGCGGCGGTTTAGGGGTTATTATATTTATTACAGTGGCGGCGATGTCTGGTCGGCAGATTAGGGGTTAAAAAATGTATTTAAGTGTTTGTGATGTGGGGGGGGGCTCGGTTTAGGGGTTAATAGGCAGTTTATGGGTGTTAGAGTACTTTTTAGCACTTTAGTTAAGAGTTTTATGTTACAGCGTTAGCCCATAAAACTCTTAACTACTGACTTTTAAATGCAGTACGAGTCTTGACAGGAGAGGCTGTACCGCTCACTTTTTCCAAGACTTGCAATACCGGCGTTAAGAAAATCCCATTGAAAAGATAGGATATGCAATTTACGTAAGGGGATTTGCGGTTTGCTCGAGTCGCGGAAAAAAGTGAGCGGTACACCTGTACCTGCCAGACTTGTAATACCAGCGGGCGATAAAAAGCAGCGTTGGGACCTCTCAACGCTGCTTTTTAAGGCTAATGCAAGACTCGTAATCTAGGCGAAAGGAAATAATCTGCAGCCTAATCTCTATTGCTGTATATTTTTTTCTCCACAGGCTATATAAATAACCGATAATAATAATAATAATGTGAGAGCAGGGCTTGTCAATCATCCAGCTTTGCATCTGGACGATGATTTAACTCAGCGAGCCTTGATGTGGCAAAGTATTTTTTTAACTAGCATTTCAGGCCTGCTTGCGCAAGAAACTCTTGAGCCCTGAAGCTGCATCTGCAGCTTTATAAGTGTGGCCCATTGGGGTAGATTTATCATAGTGCGAGCGGACATGATACGATGTAGTGTATCATGTCCGCTGCACATTGATAAATGCTGACAGCATATGATGTCAGCATTTATCATTGCACCAGCAGTTCTTCTGAAATGCTGGTGCAATGCTGCCCCCTGAAGATTTGCGTCCAATCAGCCGCTAACAGGGGGTGTCAATCAACCCGATCGTATTCGTCTTTAGGCTGCTGCTTCATAACTCCTGTTTCTGGTGAGCCATACGGAGCTTGATAAATCGGCCCCATTGTCTTTATCTCAACTCCAGCTTCATATGATCTTTCACTTCCTGAGGAAAAATTGTCTCTTATTCCGTCAACAGGGAATATGTAATACTTTTTTTTTCAGAATTGGTAAAATGCACTATTTAGTAGCACCGAAAAGATATGTTTTATGTTTATTACACATGTTTTAGAAGGAAAAGATACTGCAAGGGCACAAAAGTGACAAAAATCACAACAATATTCATTCATACATGTCAAACCATATTTGTTACCTGTAATTCAAGCATGTGAGCAGTTATTATAGAATAGAAAACTCATCATCAGTGTTCATGCAAACTATGTAAAAGCGTGGAGTGAAAAAACACGGAAAAAAAACTTTGTATGTTTCAGTTTAATCAAATATTTTGCTTTAAAGGGACAGTCAAGTCCAAAAACAACTTTCATGTTTTAAATAGGAAATGCCATTTTAAACAACTTCCCAATTTACTTTTATCACCAATTTTGCTTTGTTCTCTTGGTATTCTTAGTTGAAAGCTAAAACTAGGAGGTTCATATGCTAATTTCTTAGACCTTGAAGACTGCCTCTAATCTGAATACATTTTGACCACTAGAGGGCATTAGTTCACATGTTTCATATAGATAACATTGAGCTCATGCACGTAAAGTGACCTAGGACTGAGCACTGATTGGCTAAACCGCATGTCTGTCAAAAGAACTGAAATAAGGGGGCAGTCAGCATAAGCTTAGATACAAGATAATTACAGAGGTAAAACGTGTATTATTATAACTGTGTTGGTTATGCAAAACTGGGGAATGGGTAATAAAGGGATTATCTTTCTTTTTAAACAACAAAAATTCTGGTGATGACTGTCCCTTTAAGATCAGTGCCATAAAACAAATGTAGATTCTTTTATTTTTTAGTGCGTGCTGCTGTTTTGTACTATTTGCATCATTTCTTGCTACAGTGTGCCCAGCAAGCAGATAAGAGAACTTTTGTAGTGTGATTAGACATGGATGTGTTTCTCAGAGATACTTCCACATGTTTTTTATTAGTAAGTACAGATAATATGGCTGTCAGATGTGCGAAAAGGTCCTTTTTATTTCCTGCAAAATGAATACATTTAGGGAAGTGTTTAATTCCTGACAACATATGTTTGCTACTTCTGCCATGTGTCATTATGTCAAGGGTGTTTGTATTTCACATGTTTTTTGTCACTACATATGATTCTAAATAGTTCTTAGAGTCACTAGAAATTGAGGATACTTTCCAGTGAGGCACATCTCTTCAATCTCTTCATATTTACTGTAGCAAAGGTTGAATGGACCAGGGCCAGGGTCTGGGTAATCATGAAGGCAGTGGTGTATTTATGTTTTGTGCTGCCCTAGGCACTCAAAAATCTTTCGCTCAACAGATTATAAAAAATTATTATTATTGTTATTAGCATAACCTAGCATACATTGTAACGGTTTAAAAAAGTTGCACAAAACACAACACAAACTACTATACACATATATACACTTTCTGATAAAAGAAATCATATAAATGTTAATAATGTTGTATAAGGGTATTTCGCCACAGAAAATTTTGTCAGCCAGGTGGCATAATAAAGTAGCCGGGTGGGGACAGTATAATGTTTTCTAATATTATACCATTTTCTATTACACAAAGCACAAATTAATTGCATAATTAAACATAAATGTATTTAATGATAATTTGTGCAATAAAAATTGTACATTTTTTATGTTAGCTAATTTAAACTTTATATTGGCTAAAATTTTAGATGGGTGGTCAGTAAAATCAGCCGGGTGGTGCACACTCATATGTATATACATGTGTATGTATGAGTATATATGTATATACATACATATATACACATTTAAAGACATATATACACATGTATATACTTATATCGACATATACAGTTACAGTATATACACTTTTTATCCCTTTCCAGTCAAATACCTTGAAACACGAAATATAATTTTTATTTAATTTAAATGTGTTTTACTGTGTTTTGAATAGAAAATATTTTACATTCCAATGTTCTTCACTATTTATTTCTATATATATCTGTATATGTATATATATATATATATATATATACACATGTATATATTCATATACAGATAAATAAGTATAGATCTATATTTTTAAAACCCTCAGATATCTATAGAAATATATATTTAAAAATAAAAAGTGCTGTTGGTCAAATGCAGTGTTGGTTAGCGAGAAAGATGAGTGTTCGTTTTTTTTCCTTTTTATAACAGCATGCTCTGTGATATCCTTGTGCTCATATTTTAAGTTGAAAGTAAAAACAAATTGCTTGAGCGAAAGCCTCAGGCACAATAACATCTGGGGGTCGGATAGCCCGGCCATGATAATTTCCTCTCCTCATGGGGTAGATTTATTTATGGTTTAGCAGACATGATTCTCTGTAGCGAATCATGTCCGCTCAACCTCGCTAAATGCAGACAGGATACGCTCTTGGCATTTAACATGACGGCCAATCAGCCCATTAGCAGGGGCTGTCAATCATCCAGATTGGATCGTGATCACTTTAGTCCTCCACCGTTGCTTCTTAACTTCTGTTTCAGAAATGATGGGGGCTTCACTGCAGCATCCGCTGCTTAATAAATCGACCCCATAGTGTTCTTTGGGTCGCTCTACAGAACCCTGTTCTGTCTTCTGCTTGAGCGCTAACCCAAAGGTGCTCTTAGCAATAGTGCTCTAAAGCCAAAGGTGTGCTAAGATATAGTTTAAAGGGATATGAAACCCAACATTTTTCTTTCATGATTCAGATAAAGCACATCATTTTAAACAATTTTCTATTTTACTTCTATTTTCAATGTTTTTTGGTTTTCCTGGTATCTTTTGTTGAAAAGCAAGGATGTAAGCTCAGAAGCGAGCATACGTCTGGATCACTATATGGCAGCAGTTTTCAAGCATCTTATACTTTTGCTAGATCACTAGATGACAGCACTTTTTCCTACTATGCAGTGCTCCAGACCAGGCATGGGAATTCGGCAGCTTTGGAACAAATATGATAACACAAGTAAATTGGAAACTTTTTTAAAACGTTGTTCTGTCTGAATCACAAAAGGGTTTCATATCCCTTTAAATAGCATTGTTCTTCACTCAAAAGGAATGTTATTATTATTTTAAATATATTTTAAATATATGTCTCTATAGCACATCAAGGTCTCTTCCAAAACCTGGGTCCCTAAACCAGCCAAACAATGCAAGCTTTCAATCAAACAAACTGGGAACAAGTGAAGGGTGCACAGGCTTATGTAATCACCCTAGATATATACACAACATGAAAGGGGACTGCACTCTCAGACTGGACTGGGTAAACATCACATGACCCTGCAACATGCTCAGCCCTGGGTGCTCAAAGGCACTCATAGGAAGCTGCACTGTCCCCAGAGTTAAGGGTGTTTGGCATTTCACATTTATAAAGTGACCTCAAAAAACACATAAGATATAGCAATGATATACTTGTTACTTGAGGCCATTGGTTAACATAAGATAGGGGAATGTTCACAACAGCGATTTCATATCTAAAAAATTGAAATATTCTAAATTGAACAGTATATGCATCAAACTGTATAACACATTTATCTACATTTAGGACAGCACAAATGTGTAACAAGACACAACATAATAATATTATTATCAACTATTGCTCAGGCCATTTTATACACTACTATGCGCAATCTCTTAAGCAAGTATTAGTAAAATAAATGAAATATCTAAATATACCTGATTGTTTCAGGCTAAATGGTATGGATCTCAAATACATAACGTAGGAAGCGGTATATAGGAAAGTTATAATGTGCAACAAAATGTAACAAACTATGAAGAAATATGCAAACATTATTATCTACCGTCTATCTGAACATGTTGTATACTATTATACAAAAGGTTTAAGCATATACTTGTAAAACCTATACATCAGCTGGGTGAACATAAGGGGAAAGATGCGGTATGCTACGAGGAAAACCGTGAGAGTAACTACTGGGGGAAACCCCAGAGCACTTTAACATACTCGCATATGCCAGAGTATAACATATGCAGGGGGGGTAGGAAACCAACAATATAAAAAGAAAAACAGAAATGAGCAGGCTTTTATAATGCCCATCAGCCAGAGAAATACTACAAGCTTATTATATTATGTATATGGACGATAGTCAGAGAAGACATTGGCCTCCAGTTATCAACGCGTCAACTTTACCTGCCTTCGCCGGTCTAATACGCCCGCCTAAGCTCGCCTAACATCGCCGCCACAGACCTAAATACGTTCGCCTAAGTTATCAAAAAAGCTGTCAAAAAGCCGCGCACCAAGTACGGGGCGATGAGCAGCGGATTATGAGAGTTATCACTCATCCGATCTCGCTGCTCTTCGGCTTTTTGACAGCTTTCTTGCTAGCCTGTCACTAAGCACCCACACTAACTACACTGTTCTACCCCCTATACCGGCGCCCCCGGAGTCCCCCGCAACTCAATAAAGTTACTAACCCCTAAACTGCCGCTCCTAGACCCCGCCGCAACTCTTATAAATGTATTAACCCCTAAACCGCCGCTCCCGGAGCCCACCGCCACCTACATTATACCTAGTAACCCCTATCCTGCCTCCCCTATACCGTCGCCACCTATAATAAAGTTATTAACCCCTACCCTGCCTATCCCGGACCTCGCCGCAACTAAATAAATATTTTAACCCCTAAACCGCCGCTCCCGGAACCCGCCCCAACTATAATATATGTATTAACCCCTAAACCGCCGCTCCCAGACCCCGCCGCAACCTATATTAAACTTATTAACCCCTAATCTGCCCCCCCTACACCGTCGCCACCTATAATAAGTTTATTAACCCCTATCCTGCCCCCCCTACACCGCCGCCACTGTAATAAAATTATTAACCCCTAAACCTAAGTCTAACACTAACCCTAACACCCCCCTAACTTAAATATTAATTAAATAAATCTAAATAATATTTATCTTATTAACTAAGTTAATCCTATTAAAAATTATATACTTACCTTTAAAATAAACCCTAATATAGCTACAATATAAATATAATTATATTGTAGCTATCTTAGGATTTATTTTTATTTTACAGGCAAATTTAAATATATTTTAACTAGGTACAATAGCTATTAAATAGTTATTAACTATTTAATAGCTACCTAGTTAAAATAAAGAGAAATTAACCTGTAAAATAAAAACTAACCTAAGTTACCATTACACCTAACACTACACTATACTTTAATAAATTATTCCTATTTAAAACTAAATACTTACCTGTAAAATAAACCCTAAAATAGCTACAATATAATTAATAATTACATTATAGCTATTTTAGGATTTATATTTATTTTACAGGTAACTTTGTATTTATTTTAGCTAGTTAGAATAGTTATTACATAGTTATTAACTATTTAATAACTACCTAGCTAAAAGAAATACAAAATTACCTGTAAAATAAATCCTAACCTAAGTTACAATTAAAGCTAACACTACACTATCATTAAATAAATTAAATAAATTAGCTACAAATAACTACAGTTAAATACAATGAAATAAACTAACTAAAGTACAAAAAATAAAAAAAAGCTGTTACAAAAAATAAAAAAAATAAGTTAAAAACATTTAAAAAATATTACAACAATTTTAAGCTACTTACACCTAATCTAAGCCCCCTAATAAAATAACAAAGCCCCCCAAAATAAAAAAATGCCCTACCCTATTCTAAATTAAAAAAAGTTCAAAGCTCTTTTACCTTACCAGCCCTTAAAAGGGCCTTTTGCGGGGCATGCCCCAAAGAAAACAGCTCTTTTGCCTGTAAAAGAAAAATACAACCCCCCCAACATTAAAACCCACCACCCACATACCCCTAATCTAACCCAAACCCCCCTTAAATAAACCTAACACTACCCCCCTGAAGATCATCCTACCTTGAGTCGTGTTTGGCCAGCCGACCCACCGATGGAACTGAAGAGGACATCCGCAGCGGCAGAAGTCATCATCCAAGGGGCGCTGAAGAAATCTTCCATCCGATGAAGTCATCATCCAGGCGGTGCTGAAGAAATCTTCCATCCGGGCGATGTCATCTTCCAAGCGGCATCTTCAATCTTCATCCATCCGGAGCGAAGCAGAGCCATCTTCAGAAGAGCCGATGCGGAGCCATCCTCTTCTTCCCGACGACTACCGACGAATGAAGGTTTCTTTAAATCAGCCAATCAGATTGAGCTCGCATTCTATTGGCTGATCGGAACAGCCAATAGAATGCAGGCTCAATCTGATTGGCTGATTCAATCAGCCAATCAGATTTTTCCTACCTTAATTCCGATTGGCTGATAGAATCCTATCAGCCAATCGGAATTGAAGGGACGCCATCTTGGATGACGTCCCTTAAAGGAACCTTCATTCGTCGGTAGTCGTCGGGAAGAAGAGGATGGCTCCGCGTCGGCTCGTCTGAAGATGGCTCTGCTCCGGATGGATGAAGATAGAAAATGCCGCTTGGAAGATGACATCACCCGGATGGAAGACTTCTTCAGCGCCCCTTGGATGATGACTTCAATCGGATGGAAGATTTCTTCAGCGCCGCCTGGATGATGACTTCATCGGATGGAAGATTTCTTCAGCGCCCCTTGGATGATGACTTCTGCCGCTGCGGATGTCCTCTTCAGTTCCATCGGTGGGTTGGCTGGCCGAACACGACTCAAAGAAATCAAATTGTTCCAGCTGGTGCAAAAAAAAGACTTTTATTGTGCAAAACAGGGATCAAAAAGCAACGTTTCAGGCCCAAACTTGGCCCTTTCTCAAGCTTCTCTTCAGTTCCATCGGTGGGTTGGCTGGCCAAACACGACTCAAGGTAGGATGATATTCAGGGGGGTAGTGTTAGGTTTATTTAAGGGGGGTTTGGGTTAGATTAGGGGTATGTGGGTGGTGGGTTTTAATGTTGGGGGGGGTTGTATTTTTCTTTTACAGGCAAAAGAGCTGTTTTCTTTGGGGCATGCCCCGCAAAAGGCGCTTTTAAGGGCTGGTAAGGTAAAAGAGCTTTGAACTTTTTTTAATTTAGAATAGGGTAGGGCATTTTTTATTTTGGGGGGCTTTGTTATTTTATTAGGGGGCTTAGATTAGGTGTAAGTAGATTAAAATTGTTGTAATATTTTTTAAATGTTTGTAACTTATTTTTTTTATTTTTTGTAACTTAGCTTTTTTTTATTTTTTGTACTTTAGTTAGTTTATTTCATTGTATTTAATTGTAGTTATTTGTAGGTAATTTATTTAATTTATTTACTGATAGTGTAGTGTTAGGTTTAATTGTAACTTAGGTTAGGATTTATTTTACAGTTAATTTTGTATTTCTTTTAGCTAGGTAGTTATTAAATAGTTAAGGGGGTGGGGGTAAACACTTTATTTAGTTGCGGCGGTGTAGGGGGGACAGATTAGGGGTGTTTAGACTCGGGGTACATGTTAGGGTGTTAGGTGTAGACAGCTCCCATAGGAATCAATGGGATGTCTGGCAGCAGCGAACCTGAACTTTCGCTATGGTCAGACTCCCATTGATTCCTATGGGATCCGAACATCTGGAGTGACGTAAGAATCGATCTGTGTCGGACTGAGTCCGGCGGATCGAAGCTTACGTCACAAAATTCTACTTTTGCCGGTATCTAGGGCTTGATAACTAAGGCGAATCAGCCTCGCCACAAATACGCTGCGGAATTCCAGCGTATTTGAGGTAGACGGCTTGATAACAACCCCCCATTACCTCTAAATAAATTTTAAAATTATCTCTGAGCAGGAGTAATATATTTAAATATAGTGCATATTAATTTAAGGCAAAAGTGTGCCTAACTGTACTCAGAAGCATACACAATATTCACATTTTTAAAACTAGCTCCCCAAGTTAAATTCTGACAGTCTCATCTATAGATGCTCCTAACAATTTGGCTATACCAGCAAATAATGTTTACAAATCAAAAATACCAAAGCTAACAACCTGTAAGTTTTCCAGGGAAAAATGCAGAATAAATGGAACATACCACACATAGAGGGTTGCCAAAAGATACTTTGAATGGTCAAGTTATTGTGGGGTGGAGGGCAACTTAAATGTATGCATAACTTAAATTGGTGGATGGGGAGGGAAATATAAAGTGGCAATATAGGTAAGGAGCTTGAAACGCTAAACAAGTGACTGATATGGGTTACTGTGGAGGGCATAAATGTTATTACTATAGAATACATATACTGCTAAAACAAACAAATAAAGTACAGAGCATTACCTCGGCCGCTGGCAACCCTTTTGCATTGACCATAGAAGAAGCAGTATTAGAAGTAATATATATAGCTTCCTCTCCTCTATTTAGGCTAAATCAGACATTGCTATAAATGTGTAAAAACTACCCATTAACTAGCCATGATGAGCCTAAAACATGAATATTAGGGGACCAAACAAGTAATCCCAGAGTGTGCACTTTATATTCATATTGTCAAAAATTTAGTTTGAGAGATAAACATTGATAGCTATAAAGGAATACCATAAAGGACTGCACACCATTTCAATCCGCATATTATCGTAATATAAAACTCATCCTATGTCAGATTTAAGGCAGAGAGTCTAAATGGTCGACACAATAGGCTCAATAGGCTCAATATGCGTCTAAAATATTATCAGTTGAATCTACTAGCCAGGCTTTCTACCATCATATGCAAGACATCTCTGCCACGTGGACACGGGCCCTATGTCCCATGGCAAGGTAAAATATAATATTAGACATATATACATATATGATAATTGAATAAACTTTTATCTTGATGTGCCTTGAACATACAAAAAGAATCTAACCGGCATAGTAGGCAAGTGATATATATAGTTACAAGCTAGACGAACATGCATCAGGTTAATGACCATCATTAAAGTTTGCGTATATATTATAACATAAAAAACTTGATTTTGTCCCACAGAAAGTACACCATACACATACAAGACATATTTAAAGAGTTAAGTACAGAGATGGTTTCAGGGCATAACGCTAATTATTGAGCTTCATCCCACGCCATTTAACCAACTCCTGTCACAGGGTCCGAGTGAGAGAGTCCTTGTTTGGCAAGCGTTCTAAGCAAATCGTCCGTGGCAATCAGCTTCTGCAATCTACAGACAAGGAGAGCTGACTTGACAACACTCATTGCGATCCCATAGCAATAGAAATAAAAGCCACAGATCCTATGAGCTTGTCCACCACCTCTTATATAGTTAGCACACTGCCACCATATTAGCTGTACATCATTATGGCTAGATTTAGAGTTTTGTCGGTAAAGACCCGCGTAGCTAATGCTGCTTTTTTTCCCAACGCACCCTTCCAACAACGCTGGTATTTAGAGTTGTCTGAGGGGCTGCGTTAGGCTCAAAAAAGGGTGCGTTGAGCCTAACTTAGCTCCACTTCAACCCTCAATACCAGCATTGCTTACGGTAGCGGTAAGCTGGGAAAACGTGCTCGTGCACGATATTGAGGGAGGGCAGATTAAGGATTAATCAAATTTATTCTAGTGTTTGCGAGGTGGGAGTGCGGCGGTTTAGGGTTTAATACATTTATTATAGTGGCGGCGAGGTCCGGTCAGCAGATTAGGAGTTAATAAGTGTAGTTAGGTAGCGTCGACGTTGGGGAGGGCAGATTAGGGGTTCATAAGTATAACATAGGTGGCGGCGATGTCCGGTCGGCAGATTAGGGGTTAAAAAAATGTATTAGAGTGGCGGCGATGTGGGGAGGCTTCGGTTAAGGGGTACATAGATAGTTTATGGGTGTTAGTGTACTTTAGAGCACAGTAGTTAGGAGCTTTATATTCCGGCGTTAGCCCATAAAGCTCTTAACTACTGACTTTTTTTTGCGTCTGGAGTCTTGTCGGTAGAGGCTCTACCGCTCACTTCTCCCAAGACTCCAAATACCAGCGTTAGCCCATAGAAAAGATAGGATACGCAATTGGTGTAAGGGGATCTGCGGTAGCCTGGAATCGCGGTAGGGAAGTGAGCGGTAGACCCTTTCCTGCCTGACTCTAAATACCAGCGGGCGGCCAAAAGCAGCGTTAGGACCCCTTAACGCTGCTTTTGACGGCTAACGCAGAACTCTAAATCTAGGCGTATGTTTGCTCATGGAGAGAGTATGTCGTCATCGTAGGCTGCCAGAATACAGAGTTCTCAACATGCTTATGCTCATCTTCTTTAACAATATAGATGCGTGCAGCATCCTTGTTGTAGATCTCCATTATGGCCGCCCGCACTCTGGGGAACATATGCATCAACGCATCTGCAATGAAGAGTGTCAACCTCAGTGATTTCATAGGCATGATCTAGAGGCTGGTTAACTCCTTGAATGTCATCGCCTACTGCATCCCCATATGATTTGCGCAATGCCAGCACCAGGCTGGAGAAATGAGCCGCAAGGAGATGCGCCATCTCTGATTCCCAATCCTCAGAGGCCTCCATCGTGGTTAGGTTTCTATTACAGGATCCAGAAACTACCGATCAATCACCTGGGGTATTCAGTGACTCTGGGTGCTGTAGGGATCTATTTAGTGCATAAAGGATTTTTTCATAAAGTCTAAACTGCCTTTTATTCTGTTTCCTATCAGGAGGTCCATACATGCATGTCTTTCTTCATTGATAGCTAGCTCCGCCCCCAATTTTTGCTTTTAATCTTAGCTGAGAGCTTGTAAGTGAGTGCTGGACTTTCTCTGTGTGTTGTTTTAATTTGTTTTGTAATTTTCCCTATGGGCCTTGCACCCAGACCTTTCTGGGGTTAACTGCCTGTAACTCTAGGGACAGCACAGCTTCCTGTAAGTGCCATTGAGCACCCAGAGCTGAGCATGTTGCAGGGTCATTGGATGTGTACCCAGTGCAGTCTGAGAGTGCAGTCCCCTTCCGTGTTTTGTATATGTCTAGGGTGATTACATAAGCTTGTGCACCGTTCACTTGTTCCCTGTTTGTTGGATCGAAAGCATTGTTTGGCTGGTTTAGGGACCCAGGTTTTGGAAGGGACCTTGATGTGGTACCTGGGCTTTTCCCATTTGGCCAGATGAGGTAACTAACACTTCCATTTTTGCTTTTAATCTTAGCTGAGAGCTTGTAAGTGAGTGCTGGACTTTCTCTGTGTGTTGTTTTAATTTGTTTTGTATTTTTCCCTATGGGCCTTGCACCCAGACCTGTCTGGGGTTAACTGCATGTAACTCTGGGGACAGCACAGCTTCCTGTGAATGCCATTGAGCACCCAATGTTTTAATTATTGAAGAATAAAACTATTTCTATTTTAAAAATAAAAAATGGTGCTAACATTGTCTTAAAGTGAAAAGTTATATGACAAGTTGTTTGTGTAAGTAAATATGTGTATGTATGTTTGCACAATCACATACACATACATACGTACACACAAATATATACACACACATATATATGAGTGCAATACATTTTAATATGTTTTACATGTGTTTTGTTATACTTTCTTGAAGCCCGAACATTTTACCTCAAGTATCTGGTTGCGCTGTTTGAGGGCAACACATAACTCCCAACTTGTAATTTGAGCGATGTTTAGCGAGGTCGCCCTATCCATTAAAAGTATAGGGTCTGCTAAAGAGATGTTGGCTGTGTTAAACATTCCCTGGTATTTCTGTTTTACTACTGATTTATAATACCACACTGTGAGCTATTCTGAGTGTAGGCCTGTAAAATTGCATACACTGCACTATCTTATGTAGCTACTGTGTGAGAACAGAAAATTAAAGAAAATATTTTCCATTTGTAGCGTTATTATGAATGAAAACAAACAGATGCATTCTGGGACTAACCTGAGCAGTTGCCCGAAATATCAATATATTTTTCCACCCAGCTGAAACGTTCCATGGCATGTTTTTGTCAAGGACATTGGCATTTTTGTATATACAGTATTTGTATTGTATTAGATAATTGTTATTGTTTGTTTTTGTAATGCTTGTGGGATACTCCTCTATCAGACCGAACTTGGCCAGTAGTCTTGTTATCCCGGTGTTGAGCCCGGAAAGATAGGGAGTATCCCAGAACAGAGAAAGTTAGCAAGATGAGGAAAGCAGCACTTACCACAGGCAGGGTAGTCTTCAGCGGCAATGGTAGAGCATTCCAAGGTAAACCACTAGAATGGTCAGGATGGCAGGGTTTGGCAATGGTAAAGCAGTCCAAGAGCAAACCAGTAGAATGGTCAAGCAGGCAGGGTTTGGCAACGGTAAAGCAGTTCAAGGGAAAACCACTAGAATGGTCAGGCATGCAGGGTTTGGCCACAGAGAGGCAATCCAGAATGATAGGGGTTAATAGGCAGAGTAGTCAGGCAAGCAGAGTTCAGCAGCAGAGTATCAGTGCAGCAATGTAGGGGTTAAACAGGTAGAGTAGTCAGACAAGCAGAGTTCAGCAGCAGTATATCAATCCAGCAATTCAGGGGTATAACAGGCAGAGTAGTCAGACAGGGTTCAAACACAATAAGGCAATAAGCAATAACAATCTATCACATTCAGGAGCACACAAAGTAACACCTATACTTGGGCAGTGATAGATCGTTTTGAATAGGCTTACATAGGCGCAGGATTCGCGCCACAGACGTCCGGACAGGCATCAGTGAGAGCGGAGCATGCGGCGATGACGTCAGCGCCGCACGCATCCAGACCCAACTTAGCCCCTGGCAACGAGCAGGGAAGGAGACGCCGCGCCCCTAGCTACGGCTAGAGCGGCACGGCGTGACATAGCCCCCTTCTCAAGGGTTCCCTCCGGGAACCAGAGCCTGTCTTAAAGGATTAACAGCATGGAATCTAGAGACCAAAGATGGAGCATGCACATCACGGGCAGGAACCCAGGAATGATCTGCCACAGTATAACTCTTCCAATGTACCAGATACTGCAGTTGTCTGCACCTGTATCTGGAGTCCAGGATCTTAACTACCTCATATTCAGGGTCACCACGGACCAGGAGCGAAGAAGGAGGAGCTTGGAGCTGGGTATATCTATTCTTGATGTAAGGCTTGAGTAATGAGATGTGGAAGACTGGGTGTATGCGCAGGGTTTTGGGTAAGGCCACTTTGTAGGCAACAGGAGACAGTCTTTTCAGAACCTTGTAAGGGCTGATAAACCTTTGTGACAGGGTTGACGTAGACGAATATGTTGAGTAGAGACCCAAACACGTTCACCTACTGGGATGGCACGTACAGAAGCTCTATGATGATCAGCAAACTTTTTATATCTAGAGACAATTGAACGTATCTGAGAGCGAATACGTTGCCAATGATTGGTGAGTTTAGTAACGTGTCTGTCTGCAGCAGGAACCCCAGTGGACTGGGCAGAAAGAGGGAAGACACAAGGTTGATACCCTGCTGCGGCTTGAAATGGAGAACATTGAAGAGAATAGTGTTTATTGCCAGTTCAGCTAGAGGTAACAACTCAGACCAGTTGGTATGGCGAGCGTTGAAAAAGGCTCTAAAGTAGGCTTCAAGATCCTGGTTTACTCTCAGTTAGTCCATTGGTCTGAGGATGGTAGCCAGAAGACAAGGAAACAGTGGTTCCAATCAACTTACAAAAGGTTTTCCAAAAGGTAGAGATGAACTGTGGACCTCGGTCGGAAACAATATTCACAGGAATGCCATGAAGTAGTACCACATGCAAGAGAAAAAGAGACGATAATTCTTGGGCAGAAGGTACTTTGGTTAGGGGTACAAAATGAGCCAGTCTGGAAAAGCGATCTGCCACAACCCAGATAACTGTATGGTGGTCAGAAGGAGGAAGGTCCCCAATGAAATCCATTGTTATGTGTGTCCATGGTTGTTTGGGAATGGAAAATGGTTGGAGCAAGCCAGGAGGCAAGGATCGGGGAGTTTTGTTGGCAGCACAAGTTGTGCAGTCTTTCACATAATCCTGAGCGTCAGATTTCATAGTAGGCCACCATACGTGTTGGGAAAGACGCTTAAAAGTTCTTGTTAAACCAGGATGTCCTGAGAGTTTACTATCATGAGCCCATGAGAGTACAGGAGTGCGTAGATTCAGAGGTACAAAAAGGATATCAGAAGCACGGAAGCTTCAGGAGGTTTACTAGACTGGGCACGTTGCAGTCTTTGAAGAATGGTGGTATTCAGTTGAGCTACCACGCAGGAGGGAGGTATGATGTGTTCAATAGGGGAGGAATCACTTGAGTTAGGGAACTGACAGGACAGGGCGTCCGCCTTCTTGTTATTGGTCCCAGGAAGATAAGAAACCACAAAGTTAAACGTGAAAAGACATCTGGCCTGTCGAGGATTGAGTCGATGGGCAGTTTCTAGGTAAGTCAGATTCTTGTGGTCAGTGAGAATCTGAATGGGATTGGCAGTGCCCTCTAACCAATGACGCCATTCAGTCAAAGCTATTTTAATGGCTGAGTTCACAATTACCCACATCGTAATTCCTCTCTGCAGGAGTAAAGCGTTTAGAGAAAAAGGCTACAGAGTGTGACTTGGAAGTCGAAGGATCCCTTTGGGTTAGAACTGCTCCAGCCCCTATCTCGCAGGCATCATCCTCTAAAGTGAACTGTAGGTCAGGATCAGGATGGCGGAGCACATGAGCAGAACAGAAAGCCTTTTTCAGACAAGAGAAGGCAT
This sequence comes from Bombina bombina, assembly GCF_027579735.1. NCBI lineage: Eukaryota > Metazoa > Chordata > Amphibia > Anura > Bombinatoridae > Bombina > Bombina bombina. The sequence goes on from NC_069501.1 coordinate 473,309,215, forward strand.
TCATGGCATCAGGAGGCCAATGTTTACAGTCTTTGTTCTGTTTTGTCAATTCAGTGAGAGGAGCGACTGTTTGAGAAAAGTTCTTTATAAACTTGCGGTAATAATTGGAGAACCCCAAGAACCTCTGTAATTCCTTTAATGAAGTAGGTTGAGGCCATTCTAGAACTGCGGGGAGTTTAGCAGGATCCATGGCAAAACCCTTCTTCGAGATGACATAACCAAGGAATTGGATCTGAACTTGATCAAACTCATATTTTTCTAGCTTGACTTCCAAAGAAGTGTCTCTGAGATGTTGAAGTACCTCTCTCAGGTGTGTATGATGCTCCTCCAAAGTGGAAGAGAAAACAAGGATGTCATCCAAATAGACAATGACAGTGCGGTTGAGGAGGTCACGGAAGACATCGTTGACAAATGCCTGGAAGACTGCAGGGGTGTTACACAGCCAAAAAGGCATTACAAGGTGTTTGTAATGCCCAGATCTTGTGTTGAAGGTGGTCTTCCATTCGCGGCCTGGAAAGATACGAATCAGATTGTATGCCCCACGTAAGTCCAGCTTGGTGAAGAAGTGAGCATTCTGGAGCGAGTCATATAGTTCGGTGATCAAGGCAATAGGATAGCGATTCTTGATAGTTATGTTGTTCAAGGCCCTGTAGTCGATGCAGGGTCTGAGCCCACCATCCTTCTTACTGACGAAAAAGAATCCTGCCCCAGCAGGAGAGGAGGAAGGGTGAATGAAACTTTTAGCTAGGCTCTTGGATGTACTCCTCCATGGATTTGGTTTCAGCTTTGGAGAGTGGATAAGTCCTCCCTTTAGGAAGTAGGGCTCCGGGAAAGAGGTCGATCTTGCAGTCATAAGGACGGTGGGGTGGCAGCACGTTGGCTGCTTTTTTCTCAAACACATCAGTGAAGTCCGCATAAACTGAGGGAAGGTTTGGAGGAGTCTGTATACTGGCTATGGGGATGCGGAGCAGAGGAGTGACTTTAGCAAGACAGGAGTGGAAACAGGAGGTACCACAGGAGGCCAGTTGTCCTTCAGCCCAGTCGAACTGTGGATTGTGTATCTGAAGCCAAGGATGACCAAGGATGACAGGCTGTGCTGGGGAATGAATGACCTCGAACTGTAGCTGTTCGGTATGAAGGACTCCCACAGTCAGGGTCAGAGGTGCTGACTCAAAATGGATCAACCCTGAACCAAGGGTGGTGCCATCCACAGTTGTTATTTTGAGACAGTGTCTTTTCTGCAGAAGAGGCAAGCCAGCTTGAATCATAAAGCGCTGATCCAGAAAGTTTCCAGCTGACCCTGAATCAATGAAGGCTTGAGTGTGGACTGTATTATGAAGGAAGGTAAGGGTTACAGGTACCAGAATCCGAGTGGAATGAGGGGATTTAATAGTGATCATGCTTAGAGGTACCCCAGTGTTATCCCCTAAGCATTGGCTTTTCCCGGACGAATTATCACAGTCCTTTAGTTGGTGGTAGTTTGAACCACAATAAAATCATAGTCTCAATCTTCTTCTTCTCTGTCTTTCAGACTCTGAGGGTTTGAAAGAGGAAAGATCCATGAATTCCTCTACTGGGGTGGCTGGAGAAGTTGAAGGGGTAGAGGATACTGCTGAAACCGGACAAATAGGAGGATGTGAGGGGAGGACCCTCCTATTTCTGTCTCTTTCGGCTTGTCTCTCCTGGAAGCGAGAGTCCAGACTGATACAAAGCATTATAAAGTTATCCAAAGAAGAAGGAAAATCACGATAAGTGAGTTCATCTTTGATGCGTTCATGCAGACCCCTCCTAAAGGCTGCCTTGAGAGCACTGCCATCCCAAGTGGTTTCAAGTGCCAAGGTGCAAAACTCGATGGTGAATTGTGCCACAGTTCTATTGCCCTGGTGGAGGTTCAGGAGAGAAAATTCTGCAGCAGAGGTACGGCTAGAAGTCCCAAACACAGAAGATAATTCAGCAACTAAATCATCAGCATCATGCAGGAGTGAAGCATTCTGTTCCAAAAGGGGAGAGACCCAGGCTAGGGCCTTGTCCTTTAGTAAAGAAATGATAAAGGTGACCCTTGACTGGTGAGACTGAAAGGTGTGAGGATCATTGCGGAAGTGCAGCCTGTATTGGTTAAGAAAACACCTGCAATCAGTAGTACCTTCATATTTGTCAGGCAATGGTATCCTGGGTATACTCCCAGAAGCAGTGGACGAAGCCGCAGTACTAGGAGTAGAGACTGGCGGTACAACAACAGGAGCGTTATTCCTCGCTGTAACTAGTAAGGAGAGTTGAGCGGTAATAGCCTCTAGCTTGGAATCCATATTCTGCAACTGTGTGGTATGGGCTCTCAACACCTGTCCCTGAAGATGAACTGCTTGTGCCACCTCATCTGGCTCCATGGCCCAAGTATAATGTAATGCTTGTGGGATACTCCTCTATCAGACCAAACTTGGCCAGTAGTCTTGTTATCCCGGCGTCGAGCCGGAAAGATAGGGAATATCCCAGAGCAGAGAAAGTTATCAAGATGAGTAAAGAAGCACTCACCACAAGCAGGGTAGTCTTCAGCGACAATGGTAGAGCACTCCAAGGTAAACCATTAGAATGGTCAGGAAGGTAGAGTTCAAACACAATAAGGCAATAAGCAATAACGATCTCTCACACCCAGGAGCACACAAAGTAACACCTATACTTGGGCAGTGATAGATCGTTTTTATTAGGTTTACATAGGCCCAGGATTCGCGCCACAGATGTCCGGTTCGGCATCAGTGAGAGAGGAGTGTGCGGCGATGACGTCAGCACTGCACGCATTCAGACCCGACACAGCCCCTGGCAACGAGCAAGGAAGGAGACGCCGCGCCCCTAGCAATGGCTAGAGCGGCGCAGCATGACAGTTTGTTTTTCACACCCTTGTTCTAAGATGATTTTGAGCTTTTTTTTTACTGCTTACTTTTAAACACTACTGTAAGTCATATTTAATTAAGTGACCCACACAAATTATATATTATTTTTGTGTAGTAGGACCAGCAGATTCAGAATATATAATTTTTTTCTATTTTTTTATTATTTTTTTTCCAGCTAACCCAGCAAGCGCTGCATACTTTATTTTTTTTAATTTAATTATTTTATTGAGGTTTAAACATCGACAAGTGTTACAACATGAATGACCATTCAGTTCCCTTAGATAAGTACATTATATAGGTTTCATTACATGCAAGATACAAGTAATACTGGTTGTACAAAACAAATGAAATATATATGTCAAATTTAAGTGAAATAAAATATTAAACATACATTTTATAAATCTCTCTTTTTTTTTTTTTTTTTTTTAAATGTGAGAGAATATTGTTAATAGAATGGCCACTCTTAGACCAGTTTAAAAACCGTTCTAAAGAAAGCTTTAGGGGAGTTGAGAACAGTTAGGAAAAAATTTTAAATAACTAATAAACCAAATTTAAAAAAAATAAAATACCTCCTTTAAACCTATAATTATTGTAAGATATGTAAATAGCATCACAAGCAAGACCAGTGGTTATTATTGAAATACTGTTAGGTTGAGTGTCAAGGATGAATATGTGCTCAAAAGCTAGATTGTAAATTAAGTAATTCTTATCCATATGAAGTAATCCATAGTGGATTTGTCAATCTGCCTGCTGCATAAGGTGTATGAGGGCTTAGGGGCTAAATCTAGTTTTATATAAATTAAATTACAGAGGTAATTGGTTGTAATATAAAAATAAAACATTTTAATGTCTCATCCCTGCAGCCCCGGCCGTCAGCCACAATTTGGTGAATAAATCTAATAAAGAATGTTTTCAAATGCGATAGATTTAGTTGTTATGTATTACCCTTTAGCCCTAACTAAATAGGAAATAGGGTTAGCCCAGACTTTTGACAATCAATCTCTCCCAACATATGTAACTTGGATAAACATCAAATTAACTTTTATATTAAAGGAGTCCTTAGGTCAAGGACAGCAAATTAACGTAACCTCTTCTAGATGTTGATCACTGTAATATTAATAAAAAAAATAAATTAAATTCTACCCCAATAGTAGTGATGGGATAAACAAAAATTAGACTACAATGCAATAATAATTTCAACATATGGTATTACAGTTAGTAATATTCTAATTATTAAAATTAAATAATGAGAAGATTAAGTGCATGGAACATGTATAAACAACTTGAGGAATGAACATAGCATATGTACCGTCCTAATGGTTTTGTGACTGAGAAGGGGTGACTATATTAAGTCAGTCCTGACGGTTCTTCAATCTGGAGGGGTGGAACAATCATGAAAGTGCCAAGATTTATAAGGCAGTTATATTGCATTGATCAACATATAGTTCCTTCAATATACAATGTTTTTAGTGCACAAATGTTCTCTCGTTCCGGAATCATTGTAACTGAAGGTGGTTGCAGCTGTGTTGGATTTCGAAGAGAAGCATGAAGATTCAGCAGGTGATGATCCTAGAGTTCTGTTCCGGAGTGAACTCTTTTTGCGGATACCAATATTTTTTCTTATTTATTGTATTTAGCTCCTGTGGTTTGTGTGTCTGCTCTGGCTATTTTCTCTTTGGATGCCAGCTGCAGCAAAACCCTCCCGTCTCCCATACAGTGATTCAGAGGCAATCCAGTACTTGCATCGTTACCAGTTGCCGAGTTCAGTGCCTCTTCCATTGTCTTCTCAGCCATCTGTTCAGTTATTGGAAGTGATGGATCATTGTGCTCTATTGCAAGACAAAGTTGATCCTGCGTGGGCTTTGTATGTTGAGCGCCATGCTGTTACGCCTTGGCCTGAATATTTTTCACAGTAGTGGGAAACAAGTTAGCCGCAGGTACTCTTTTTTTATCCATTGTAGGTGACCTGTGGGAGCTTACAATCTAGATGGGTACTGCAAAGGAGGGAATGATGTTAGTGCAGAGTTAGATGAGGGCAGCTATTAGGCAAGTGTAATTAATTTGTTACTGATTTGGAGATAGGCTTCCCTGAACAAAAAGATCTTTAGGGAGAGTTTAAAGGAGGAAAAGGTTAAAGTTCGAGGAAGTGCGTTCCAGATGGTTGGTGCCGCACGAGAGAAGTCCTGTAGTCTAGCATGGGAGGAGGTGATAGTAGAAGATGCAAGGAGCAGGTCATTTTTGGATCTTAGGGGGCGGGCTGGAGTATATTTGTTGATGAGTGAGGACAGGTGGGGGGGGCTGCGTTGGTAAGGGCTTTGTACGTCAGGGTGAGAATTTTTAATTTAATTCTGCTTTGAATGGGGAGCCAGTGAAGGGACTGGCAGAGGGGTGCAGCAGATACAGAGCGTCGGGAGAGGTGGATTAGCCTAGCAGAGGCATTTAGGAGGGATTGAAGAGGGAAGAGGCAGAAGAGAGGATGGCCAGTTAGTAGTTTATTACAGTAGTCAAGTAAGGAAATTACCAGGGAGGGGATTAGCTGCTTAGTAGTTTCAGCACTCAGAAACAGACGTATTTTGGAGATATTGCGTAAGTGGTTGCGACAGGATGAAGAGAGCAATTGGATGTGGGTTATGAAGGACAGATTGGAGTCAAGTGTAACTCCTAGGCAGGGGACTTGGGGTGATGGGGAGATAGTGTTGTCACCAACAGTGATTGAAAAGTTAGAAACCGGGGTAGAATTAGAAGATGCTTTTTAATATATATTCCTTGGTCTTGGTCTTGCTGTAGGCCTCGATATTCTGTTCAGTTGCTCTGGAGTCATGAGTACAGCAAATTTTGTATGTATAGGATCCACAGAGCTTTGTGGACCTGAAAAATAGCTTTCTTTCTTTGGATGCTGTAATTTGGATGTAGTAATTGGTGGATTAACTTAGCCTCTACTGGAGCTCCTGAAATTGTGACTGCACAGCAGAATATATAATTATTTAATTTATATTTCACTGCAGTTGAGAAGGTTGCAACAAATATTTTTTTTTTTTTAAAAACCTACATCTTTATGATTTTGGTAAATAACAAAGTTATGATTATTGCTTAAAGTGGTTCCAAGCACTACCACTATGGCCCAGGCTATGAGAAACAAAACTGGATGCATATATACTTAAATATGGTCCTTAATACCCAGCATTAGGAAACATAACATATATACATGGATAAATATAAAAAGCAAAAGTAATATTTAAAAATGAATCAGTTGATGTAAGGTGAAATTATGCAAACATTCCCATGACCTATTTCAGATTATAGGGGGCTTTCCAGTGTTTCCAGGTCACAAAGTCTTTTCACGCTACAGTGTCAGATTTGTTTACACACCTTAATGAATTTCCGAATAGTAGGATTTGCTTGAGGTGCCTGACTGACAGCTCAATTCATATGTTTATTTGTCCTGAACAAGCCAGGTACTTATTTGCTGTTCTATGTTTTCAGTAAATTAATAAAACCCACTCTGGCGAATAATGAGGATAATGTGGAATACAAACTTTGTAAGGGAGTGTCAGTATATTTTTTACTGAAAGGTATATTTTAAAAAAAAAAACATTTTACTAAAGAGTAGCAATCAGACATGTTAAATGTAAATTATTACTATTAGTACCCTTTATTAGTTAAGTCATTGAAAAAAACAAAAACCTTCTAGATTATGGGGAAATGCAATTCAAACTTTTAGGGAACATCACAAACAGAGGCAAAATATGGTTCTCAATTCTATTGTGAGATCTATGCTGTGTTTTCTAAAGGGATTCTGTGCTAATGCTAAAGTTCTTATAAGCCTATGTGATTGTTTAAAGGGACAGTCTAATAAAAAACAAACTTTCATGATTCAGATAGAGTTTGTAATTTTAAACAACTTTCCAATTTACTTTTATCATCAATTTTTCTTTCTTCTCTTGATATTCTTAGTTGAAAGCTAAACTTAGGTGAATCAGATGTTTGTTTAATTCTTCTCTAGTGTGCTGTAAATCTTTTAGTGTTTGCTCTGATCCTTGGTCATGTTTATGCAGAGATTCTAATGTCTGTAGTGTATTGAGGAGATTTGTATAACGCAAAGATTTTTGTTTTCAGGTTCTCATTGTATGCTGTATTCATTCTCCTCTTATGTAGTATTTATTTGCTTTCCAATTGTTTGCCACTGATCTGTCTGATGGATCATTAAGTGTCAAAAATTATTTATTTTTTACACTTACATAAAAAACATTGTCATTGAGTCTCCAGCTAGCTCTAGAGGGGGTTCTGGTGACCATTTAAAGGTGCTAATTACCATATTATGGTCTGCCCACGAGGTCAGAGAAATTCTGCAGTCAGTTAAAAGGGATAGCAAATTCTGACTGCAAAAGATATATTCTATTCTTGTATAGCTAAACTGGGGGTTTGGAAAAGAAAGTGTAGTCTTTTTTGCTGGTGGACCGTTCGCTATGGCCTCTATTTATCAACCTGTCAACCGCAAATACGCTGAAATTCTGCAGCGTATTTGTGGCGAGCCTGATTCGCCTTAGTTATCAAACTCTACAAACCGGCAAAAGTAGAATTTAGTGACGTAACATACGATCCGCCGGTCTCAGTCCGACACAGATCGATGCTTACGTCACTCCAGATGTTCTGAATGCAAGTTCGGCACTATCTGACTACTTTTGCTAGTTATCAAAGAACTAGCAGGTACGCTCGGCACTATTCCGGCCCAGCGTACCTGGTTTTCAATACGCCGCCCTGGAGGCCGCGGATGCCATAGGAATCAATGGGAGTCTGAAAGCAGCGAAAGCTTATGTTCGCTGCTGCCCGATATCCCATTGATTCCTATGGTAATGTCTACACCTAACACCCTAACATGTACCCTGAGTCTAAACACCCCTAATCTGCCCCCCTACACCGCCGCCACCTACATTATGTTATTAACCCCTAAACCGCCGCTCCCGGAGCCCACTGCCACCCTAATAAACTTATTAACCCCTAAACCGCCGCTCCCGGACCCCGCCGCAACTAAATAAACTGTTTAACCCCTAAACCGCTGCTCCCGGAGCCCACCGCAACCTACATTATATTTATTAACCCCTAATCTGCCTCCCCTACACCGCCGCCACTATATTAAATGTATTAACCCCTAAACCTAAGTCTAACCCTTACCCTAACACCCCCTAACTTAAATATAATTTAAATAAATATAAATAAATATTCCTAGCATTAAATAAATTATTCCTATTTAAAACTAAATACTTACCTATAAAATAAACCCTAAGATAGCTACAATATAACTAATAGTTACATTGTAGCTAGCTTAGGGTTTATTTTTTTTTTTAATTTTTTTTTTTATTGAAAGATTTTTATTGAGACAATCACATATAAATACATCAAAACCAAAACAAAGGCAGGTACAGCACATAGGGTTTATTTTTTATTTTACAGGCAACTTTTATTTATTTTAACTAGGTACAATAGTTATTAAATAGTTATTAGCTATTTAATAACTACCTAGCTAAAATAAGTACAAATTTACCTTTAAAATAAAACCTAACCTAAGTTACAATTACACCTAACACTACACTACAATTAAATTAATTCCCTAAACTAAATACAATTAAATACAATTAAATAAAATTATCTAAAGTACAAAAAACACACTAAATTACAGAAAATAATAAAATAATTACAAGATTTTTTAAAATAATTACACCTAATCTAATCCCCCTAACAAAATAAAAAGCCCCTCAAAATAAAATAAAAAGCCCTACCCTACACTAAATTACAAATAGCCCTTAAAAGGGCCTTTTGCGGGGCATTGCCCCAAAGTAATCAGCTCTTTTACCTGAAAAAAAAAGTACAATACCCCCCCAACATTAAAACCCACCACCCACACACCCAACCCTACTCTAAAACCCACCCAATACTCCCTTAAAAAAACCTAACACTAACCCCTTGAAGATCACCCTACCTTGAGAAGTCTTCACCCAACCGGGCCGAAGTCCTCAACGAAGCCGGGCGAAGTGGTCCTCCAGACGGGCAAAAGTCTTCATCCAAGCCTGGCAGAAGAGGTCCTCCAGATGGGCAGAAGTCTTCATCCAGACGGCATCTTCTATCTTCATCCATCCGGCGTGGAGCGGCTCCATCTTCAAGACATCCGACGCGGAGCATCCTCTTCTTCCGATGTCTTCTTGAACAAAGACGGGTCCTTTAAATGACATCATCCAAGATGGCATCCCTTCAATTCTGATTGGCTGATAGAATTCTATCAGCCAATCGGAATTAAGGTAGGAAAAATCCTATTGGTTGTTGCAATCAGCCAATAGGATTGAAGTTCAATCCTATTGGCTGATCCACTCAGCCAATAGGATTGAGCTCACATTCTATTGGCTGTTCCAATTTGTTTAAATTGAGCATATTTGTTCTCTTTTTAAAGAAACTTTGTTTACTTTAAAGGTTAAGGTCCTGAAGAAGATAGGGACAAGCCAGTTAACTGTTAAAAACCTGTTTTTATACCTATGGTTAAATGCCCTTATGTATTTTCTATCCCTGATGTAATCTCTGAGATTATTAGGCATTTATTTTAATACTTCTGCATGGTTTAAGAAAATGTATCCTTTTCCAGCTTTCAATGTTTAATTTTAGGAACCTGTTCCTAAAGTGGATGGGGCTGTTTTTACTCTGGCTTTGCATACCATTATTCCTTTGGAAGTTAGAATACTTCCATAAGAGGTTTTTTTACACAAGCAGGTTATTGTTTTAGATCAGCAAAATCTATTACTTATAAGGCTGCTGCTTCTTCCTTTTGGTTTAATAATCTTCTTGGGCAGTTTTCTGACAATTCTGCTAGCAAATATTTTTTAAACCTTTTTGGAGTTGCTCAAATGTGCTAATGCTTTCATATGTGATGCTATTTTTGTTGTCATTAAGTTTTATGCTTAAAGGGACATGAAAGCCAATTTTTTTCTTTCGTGATTTAGAAAGAGCATGTCATTTTAAACAACTTTCTAATTTACTTCTATTATCTAATTTGCTTCATTCTCTTGATATCACTTGCTGAAAAGCATATCTAGATATGCTCAGTAGCTGCTGATTGGTTGCTGCACCTATAGGCTTTGTGTGATTGGCTCACACATGTGCATTGCTATTTCTTCAACAAAGGATATCTAAAGAATTGAGCAAATTACATAATAGAAGTAAATTGGAAAGTTGTTTAAAATTGCATGCCCTATCTGAATCATGAAAGTTTAATTTTGACTAGACTGTCCCTTTAAGCATGTCTTTGGCGGCACTTTCTAAACAGCTTTTTTGATTAAGTCTTGGTCTGCTGATATGGTTTCTTATCCAAGCTTTTTTCTCTTTCTTTTCAGGGAAAGATGTAATTTGGTTCTGGTTTGGATTCTATTACCTCTAATGTGATGGAAGGTAAGGGAGCTCAGGACTAGTTCTAACTGGAAAAACTCTGAGCAGTCCAAGAAATATACTCCCTTATGTCAGTTTGATGAAGGTGCAGCCCTTGATCCAGAGTCTCTGGTAGGGGGCAGGTTAAGCTTCTTTCAGGAATCTTGGTTTCAGTCTGTTCATGATCCCTGGTTTCTATAGATATAGTCTCCCAGGTTTATCAGGCCTTCCTAGGAAGGTTTTTTTTTCTGTCCTATGTTCTGTGAAACCCTGGGAAGGTTCAGATCTTCTGTAGTCAGTTTTGGTTCTAGAATTTATGGGAGTGATTGTTCCTATTCCTTTGTTGGTACAGGGAATGGGGTTTTTATTTTAACCGCTTCTTTATTTCTTTAAAGGATGGAGCTTTCAGACCAGTTCTGGATCTAAAGGATCTGAATACATTTTTCAGAGTTCCTACTTTCTAAATAGAGATTATTTTGACTTTTCTGACTTTTGTTTTGCAAAGTCAGTTTATGTCCACATGTTCCTATTCTCAAGGAACATCTTCAGTTTCCTGGACTTGTCTTTCAGACTAGCATTATAGGTTTATTGCTCTACTGTTTGGTCTGGGTAATGCTCCCAGAATATTTTTCTAGGTCCTGGTACCTTTTTTGTCTGCAATCAGAACTTAGTGCATTGCAGTGTCTCTTTTCCTGGATGATATTTTGGTTCAAGCTTCATCTTTTCATTTAGCACATTCTCTCACATACATACTGTTGATGTTTCTTCAACAACATGGTTGGAAAATAATTTTTTACCTAAGAGTTTACTGGTTCTCAATTGTTGTTTCTGGGGGTTCAAATGGATTCCGTTCCATGAGTCTATTCTTGATAGATCTAAGGAGATTGAACCTAGTGTCCGCTTGCTTAAACATGCTATTCAGTTTGTTCACTTCCTTGTGAGGCCTCTTCAGATTTGTATGCTTCTGCAGTTATGTAGGGATTTTATTCTGTTATCTCAAGGATTCATCAGCTTATTACACAGGGGGCTTATTTTGCTCATCTCCTATTTCATCTTTATTTTCTACAGATTCAGGTTTTTCAGGAAGGGGACCATCTGGAGGTGTCAGAGAGTGCAAGGAGTTTTTTTGTTTTCTCAGGGTGAGGTTTCCTATTTATGTTTTAGAACTTCAGAGTTGGCCTCTATTGGAAAAGTTTCAGCAGTAGCATATGTCAATCATCAAGGGGGAACTCTCAGTTTCCTTGTCACAAGTAAAGTATTGTTAATTCTTTCCTGAGCAGAAGGCAATTGTTGTCAATTTCTGCTGTTCATATCCCTGGAGTAAACAACTGGGAAACAGATTTTCTCAGTCCTTAATCCTTGCGTGGTCTCTTCATCTGAATGTCTTTATCAGATAGTAGTTCTTTGGGGTCTCCCAGAGTTAGATATGATGGTATCTCTGTTCAATATCTAGTTTTCCAGGTACTGTGCAAGGTCCATGGATACTTAATCAGTGTTTGTAGATGCTCTGATTGTTCTGTGGTCATTTCGACTAGCTTATGTTTTTTTCCCTTATGGTTCTTCTTCCCAGGGTGGTTGCCTAAATAAAGGTAGCGACACTGATTTTATCTGCTCTGGTTTGGTCTCGCAGAGTTTGGTATATGGATCTAGTTCAGTTGCCCTCTATAGTCTCTTCCTTCGCATCCAGACTTTTGGTCTTAAGGTCTGTTTTTTTCATACATATATCTAAGATTGATGGTATGGAGATTGAACAGATAGTTTTTTTGCAGAGAGGGTTATCTGATTCTGTTATTGAGACTCTGATACATGTTTGTGAGCCTGTGTCCAGGAAGTTTTATGATAAGGTTTCCTGGTATAAGAGTCATGTTTTTTTCCTGGCATTCTTTTGGAATTCCTAAGATTTTGCAGTTTTTGCAGGATGGTTTGGATAACCAAGTCATGCAAACCCGATTGCATTTTCTCAAGTGCGCTTACCCTCAATGTTCTTCACATAGAAAAATATGTTCTATTTATTCATAAATACATATATAAATATATATATATATATATATATATATATATATATATATTTATATATGATATTTTGGCAAATATATATCTATACCTATATATAGATGATTTTATATAGGTATAGATATATACAGAAATATATATAGGAATATGTATTTAAAAACATATTCCCTTATGTGAAGAACATTGGAATGTGAAATTTTTACAGTACAAACAGTTAAACACTTTATTTAATATGAATATTGCATAAATATTATTTTAAATGTGTTTATCTACTTGACTGCAAAGGGCTCCAATGCACTTAAGTATTTATATGTGTATGTATGTATTTACATGTATACACATATAAACATATATACAGGGAGTGCAGAATTATTAGGCAAGTTGTATTTTTGAGGATTAATTTTATTATTGAACAACAACCATGTTCTCAATGAACCCAAAAAACTCATTAATATCAAAGCTGAATATTTTTGGAAGTAGTTTTTAGTTTGTTTTTAGTTTTAGCTATTTTAGGGGGATATCTGTGTGTGCAGGTGACTATTACTGTGCATAATTATTAGGCAACTTAACAAAAAACAAATATATACCCATTTCAATTATTTATTTTTACCAGTGAAACCAATATAACATCTCAACATTCACAAATATACATTTCTGACATTCAAAAACAAAACAAAAACAAATCAGTGACCAATATAGCCACCTTTCTTTGCAAGGACACTCAAAAGCCTGCCATCCATGGATTCTGTCAGTGTTTTGATCTGTTCACCATCAACATTGCGTGCAGCAGCAACCACAGCCTCCCAGACACTGTTCAGAGAGGTGTACTGTTTTCCCTCCTTGTAAATCTCACATTTGATGATGGACCACAGGTTCTCAATGGGGTTCAGATCAGGTGAACAAGGAGGCCATGTCATTAGATTTTCTTCTTTTATACCCTTTCTTGCCAGCCACGCTGTGGAGTACTTGGACGCGTGTGATGGAGCATTGTCCTGCATGAAAATCATGTTTTTCTTGAAGGATGCAGACTTCTTCCTGTACCACTGCTTGAAGAAGGTGTCTTCCAGAAACTGGCAGTAGGACTGGGAGTTGAGCTTGACTCCATCCTCAACCCGAAAAGGCCCCACAAGCTCATCTTTGATGATACCAGCCCAAACCAGTACTCCACCTCCACCTTGCTGGCGTCTGAGTCGGACTGGAGCTCTCTGCCCTTTACCAATCCAGCCACGGGCCCATCCATCTGGCCCATCAAGACTCACTCTCATTTCATCAGTCCATAAAACCTTAGAAAAATCAGTCTTGAGATATTTCTTGGCCCAGTCTTGACGTTTCAGCTTGTGTGTCTTGTTCAGTGGTGGTCGTCTTTCAGCCTTTCTTACCTTGGCCATGTCTCTGAGTATTGCACACCTTGTGCTTTTGGGCACTCCAGTGATGTTGCAGCTCTGAAATATGGCCAAACTGGTGGCAAGTGGCATCTTGGCAGCTGCACGCTTGACTTTTCTCAGTTCATGGGCAGTTATTTTGCGCCTTGGTTTTTCCACGCGCTTCTTGCGACCCTGTTGACTATTTTGAATGAAACGCTTGATTGTTCGATGATCACGATTCAGAAGCTTTGCAATTTTAAGAGTACTGCATCCCTCTGCAAGATATCTCACTATTTTTGACTTTTCTGAGCCTGTCAAGTCCTTCTTTTGACCCATTTTGCCAAAGGAAAGGAAGTTGCCTAATAATTATGCACACCTGATATAGGGTGTTGATGTCATTAGACCACACCCCTTCTCATTACAGAGATGCACATCACCTAATATGCTTAATTGGTAGTAGGCTTTCGAGCCTATACAGCTTGGAGTAAGACAACATGCATAAAGAGGATGATGTGGTCAAAATACTCATTTGCCTAATAATTCTGCACTCCCTGTATAAGCACACACATATAAACATATATACAGGTAGCCCTCGGTTTACGTCGGGGTTAGGTTCCAGAAGGAATGGTTGTAAATTGAAACCCAGTTTATAATGTAAGTCAATGGGAAGTGAGGGAGTTAGGTTCCAGGCCCCTCTCAAAATTGTCATAAGTAACACCTAATACATTATTTTTAAAGCTTTGAAATGAAGACTTTACATGCTAAACAGCATTATAAACCTAATAAAATAATCACACAACACAGAATATATAATTAAACTAAGTTAAATGAACAAAAACATTTGCTAAACAGCATTATAAACCTAATAAAATAATCACACAACACTGACTTTACTTGCATTTTTCTGCAAACAGTTCTTTTTATGCATTCCAATCTGGACTGATTTATAGACAGGAAGATCTTGTTTCTTTGAAATCTGCTCGATAGCTCAGGTCTGGTTAAACTGATTAATTTCAGCTTGCTTGGCTTGCATATCTTTGCTGCAACACAAGCGGACAGCTCCACCTACTGGCTTTTTTAATCAATGCACTGCTTCTCAATGCTTTTCAATAGCAGTCACATGACTGTAAAAAAAAGGTTATTATTCTGAAACGGTGCAAATTGAACCGTTGTAAACCGAGGGCCACCTGTATAGATATAGATATACATACATATACATATTTAGACATGTATATGTATGTATCTCTATGTTAAAGTCTTTGCATACTTTTTATTTTCTAACACCTGAGACCTCAAATCTTTAAGCCCTTATAACTTTTTTATGCAATGTTTTTTTTTTCCAATAATTTTTATTAGATGGTGTATTATTACGAGTGTAACTGTACATTTTAATGTATTTTGATATGTTTTATGCAGCTTTTTATTCAAGCGTAACAGTTAACCAGAGCTCTGAGGTTGCACTATCCCGATGTACATTAAATTAAATTGCACTTGAGGGATTGCGTTTTCTTTCAACTTGTATTATGTGCAGTACTTCCGATGCTCGCAAGCACCCGCACTCAACAATTAGCGTGCTGCTTGTAATCTAGCTCTGCATCAGACGGAAACTTGTTGTTCCATCTTTGTTTCATAATCCCTAAATTCTTCACTTTTTTGCACATTTTGGATGTTGTTAGAGCAAAGTATGTTAACGCTACTATAGTTAGCCTCCACCTTAATGGATTATTATTATTATTATTATCAGGTATTTATAAAGTGCCAGCAGATTACGTAGTGCTATACAAGAAATAATGGAACATTACAGGGATGCATTAAATACACAAACAAGTAGAATATTGGGGTACATTACAGTTGTAGGTGAAATAATTGAGTTATACAAAAGGAGAGGAATGCCCTGCCCTTGAGCACAATTATTAAGGATTACTGTTCATTCTACCAGTTCAGTTGCCTTTTCTTGGCCTTTTAGGAATTTGGCTTCAGTTGTGCAAATTTTGAAGGCAGCTATTTGGTCTTCTCTGTATAATTTTACTAAATTCTACCATTTCAATGCTTTTTGCTTCTTCTGAGGCCTTTGGTAGGAAGTACTTTAGGTAGTTGTCTGAGGATGTTTCTTTGCCTGTTGGATTTTTTTTTTAATTCTATGGTTTTGCCCTTTTTTGGGGTTATTTTAGAATTGTGGATTTAGTTTTTCAGTGAAAAAATATGTTTCTTAAATCCCACCTTTTATTTTTCATTACTTGTGGACCCCACTGCTTGGGTAATAGTTCCCAGGCGTAATGGATTGTGGACCAGCTGTATGAAAGAAAAACAGAATTTATATTTACCTGATAAATTCCTTTCTCCTACGGTGTGTCCGGTCCACGGCTTCATCCTTACTTGTGGGATATTCTCTTCCCCTACAGGAAGTGGCAAAGAGAACACACAGCAGAGCGTCCATATAGCTCCCCTTAGGCTCCGCCCCCCCCAGTCATTCAACCGACGGTTAGGAGAAAAAGGAGAACCATAGGGTGCAGTGGTGACTGTAGTTTGGAAAAATACATTTAAACCTGACTAAATGCCAGGGTGGGCCGTGGACCGGACACACTGTAGGAGAAAGGAATTTATCAGGTAAATATAAATTCTGTTTTCTCCTACATTGGTGTGTCCGATCCACGGCTTCATCCTTACTTGTGGGAACCAATACCAAAGCTCCAGGACACGGATGAAGGGAGGGAACAAGTCAGGTAACCTAAACGGAAGGCACCACTGCTTGTAAAACCTTTCTCCCAAAAATAGCCTCCGAAGAAGCAAAAGTATCGAATTTGTAAAATTTGGTGAATGTATGCAGTGAAGACCAAGTCCCTGCCTTACAAATCTGTTCAACAGAAGCCTCATTCTTGAAAGCCCATGTGGAAGCCACAGCCCTGGTGGAATGAGCTGTAATTCGTTCAGGAGGCTGCTGTCCAGCAGTCTCATAAGCCAATCTGATGATGCTCTTTAGCCAGAAGGAAAGAGAGGTAGCAGTCGCTTTTTGACCTCTCCTCTTACCAGAATATACAACAAACAAGGATGATGTTTGTCTGAAATCTTTAGTTGCTTGTAAATAGAATTTTAAAGCACGAACCACATCAAGATTGTGTAACAGTCGTTCCTTCTTAGAAGCTGGATTAGGACACAGAGAAGGAACAATAATTTCCTGGTTAATATTCTTATTAGAAACAACTTTTGGAAGAAAACCAGGTTTGGTACGCAAAACAACCTTATCTGCATAGAACACCAGATAAGGTTAATTACACTGCAAAGCAGACAATTCAGACACTCTTCTAGCAGAAGAAATAGCAACCAAAAACAAAACTTTCCAAGATAGTAACTTAATATCTATGAAATGTAGAGGTTTAAACGGAACCCCCTGAAGAACTGAAAGAACCAAATTTAGACTCCATGGAGGAGCCACAGGTCTGTAAACAGGTTTGATCCTAACTAAGGCCTGTACAAACGCCTGCACATCTGGCACAGCTGCCAGACGCTTATGTAACAGAATAGACAGAGCAGATATCTGTCCTTTTAAAGAACTAGCTGATAGACCTTTCTCCAATCCTTCTTGGAGAAAGGATAGTATCCTTGGAATGTTAATCTTACTCCATGAGTAATCCTTGGACTCACACCAGCAAAGATATTTCCGCCATATCTTATGGTAAATCTTCCTGGTGACAGGCTTTCTAGCCTGGATCAGAGTATCTATGACTGATTCCGAAAACCCACGCTTCGCTAGAATCAAGCGTTCAATCTCCAAGCAGTCAGTTGCAGAGAAACTAGGTTTGGATGTTCGAATGGACCTTGAGTTAGAAGGTCCTGCCTCAAAGGTAGCTTCCATGGTGGAACCGATGACATATTCACCAGGTCTGCATACCAAGTCCTGCGTGGCCACGCAGGAGTTATCAGAATTACCGAAGCCTTCTCCTGTTTGATCCTGGCTACTAGCCGGGGGAGAAGAGGAAACGGTGGAAAGACATAAGCTAGATTGAACGACCAAGGCGCCACTAAGGCATCTACTAATGTCGCTTTGGGATCCCTGGACCTTGACCCGTAACGTGGAACTTTGGAGTTCTGACGTGACGCCATCAGATCCAGATCTGGAATGCCCCATAGTTGAGTTAACTGGGCAAAAACCTCCGGGTGAAGTTCCAACTCCCCCGGATGGAAAGTCTGACGACTCAGATAATCCGCTTCCCAGTTGTCCACACCTGGGATGTAAATTGCTGATAGATGGCAGGAGTGATCCTCCGCCCATTTTATGATCTTGGATACCTCCCTCCTTGTTCCCCCCTGATGATTGATGTACGCTACAGTCGTCATGTTGTCTGACTGAAATCTGATGAATTTGGCCTCCGCTAGTTGCGGCCACGCCTGGAGCGCATTGAATATCGCTCTCAATTCCAAAATGTTTATCGGAAGAAGAGATTCTTCCCGAGACCATAGACCCTGAGCTTTCAGGGACTCCCAGACCGCACCCCAGCCCAAGAGGCTGGCGTCGGTCGTGACAATGATCCACTTCGGTCTGCGGAAACTCGTTCCCTGAGACAGGTGATCCTGAGCCAACCACCAGAGGAGTGAGTCTCTGGTTATCTGGTCCATTTGTATTTGGGGAGACAAATCTGCATAATCCCCATTCCATTGTTTGAGCATGCACAGTTGCAATGGTCTTAAATGAATTCGAGCAAAAGGAACCACGTCCATTGCCGCAACCATTAGTCCTATTACCTCCATGCACTGAACTATGGAGGGTTCTGGAATGGAGTGAAGAACTCGGCAGGTGTTCAAAAGTTTTAACTTCCTGACCTCCGTCAGAAAAATTTTCATTTCTACCGAGTCTATTATTGTACCCAGAAAGGGAACCCTTGTGAACGGGGACAGAGAACTCTTTTCTATGTTCACCTTCCACCTGTGAGACCTTAGAAAGGCTAGAACAATGTCTGTATGAGCCTTTGTCTTGTGAAAGGACGACCCTAGAATTAAAATGTCGTCTAGATAAGGTGCTACTGCAATGCCCCTTGGCCTTAGTACCGCTAGAAGGGACCCTAGCACCTTTGTGAAAATTCTGGGAGCAGTGGCCAATCCGAAGGGAAGAGCCACAAACTGGTAATGCTTGTCCAGAAAGGCGAATCTTAGAAACTGATGGTGATCTTTGTGGATAGGAATATGCAGGTACGCATCCTTTAAGTCCACGGTAGTCATATATTGACCCTCCTGGATCATTGGTAGAATTGTCCGAATGGTTTCCATTTTGAATGATGGAACTCTGAGGAACTTGTTTAGGATTTTTAAATCCAGAATTGGCCTGAAAGTTCCTTCCTTTTTGGGAACTACAAACAGGTTTGAGTAAAAACCCCTCCCTTGTTCTGGTATCGGAACTGGGTGTATCACTCCCATCTTTAAAAGGTCTTCTACGCAATGTAAGAATGCCTGTCTCTTTATCTGGTCTAAAGATAAGCAAGACATGTGGAACCTTCCCTTTGGGGGAGAGTCTTTGAATTCTAGAAGGTACCCCTGAGAGACAATTTCTAGTGCCCAGGGGTCCGGAACATCTCTTGCCCAAGCCTGAGCAAAGAGAGAAAGTCTGCCCCCTACTAGATCCGGTCCCGGATCGGGGGCTAATCTTTCATGCTGTCTTGGTAGCAGCAGCAGGCTTCTTGGCCTGTTTACCTTTGTTCCAGCCTTGCAATGGTTTCCATGCTGGTTTGGGCTGGGATGCGTTACCCTCCTGCTTAGTGGCTGAAGAGGTAGCAGCTGGTCCGTTCCTGAAATTGCGAAAGGAACGAAAATTAGACTTGTTTTTAGCCTTGAAAGGCCTATCTTGTGGGAGGGCATGGCCCTTTCCCCCAGTGATATCCGAAATAATTTCTTTCAACTCTGGCCCAAATAGGGTCTTACCCTTGAAAGGAATGTTAAGCAATTTTGTTTTGGACGACACATCCGCCGACCAAGATTTTAGCCAAAGCGCTCTGCGCGCCATGATTGCAAAACTTGAATTTTTCGCCGCCAATTTAGCTAACTGAAAAGCGGCATCTTTAATGAAGGCATTAGCCAACTTCAGAGCGTGAATTCTGTCCATGACTTCATCATAAGAAATCTCCTTCTGGAGCGAGTTTTCTAATTCCTCAAACCAAAAAGACGCTGCCGTGGTTACAGGAATAATGCAAGAAATTGGTTGAAGAAGAAAACCTTGTTGAACAAAAATTTTCTTAAGCAAACCTTCTAATTTTTTATCCATAGGATCTTTGAAAGCGCAACTATCTTCTATTGGTATAGTCGTGCGTTTAGCTAGTGTTGAAACTGCTCCCTCTACCTTAGGGACCGTCTGCCACGCGTCCTTTCTGGGGTCAACAATGGGGAACATTTTCTTAAATATAGGGGGGGGAACAAAAGGTACACCTGGTCTCTCCCATTCCCTAGTCACTATATCCGCCACCCTCTTGGGTATCGGAAACGCATCAGTGTGTACTGGGACCTCTAAGAATTTGTCCATTTTACACAATTTTTCTGGAACCACCAAAGGTTCACAATCATCAAGTGTAGCTAGGACTTCCTTAAGTAGGGCGCGGAGGTGTTCTAGCTTAAATTTAAATGCTATGGTATCAGGCTCTGCCTGCTGAGAAACTTTCCCTGTGTCAGAAATTTCTCCCTCAGACAGGCCCTCCCTCACCGCCAAATCAGATTGATGTGAGGGCACTACAGATAAATTATCCTCTGCGTCTGCTTGCTCATTCTCTGTATTTAAAACTGAGCAATCACGCCTCCTAGTAAAGGCTGGCAGTTTAGATAAAAATGCTGAAAGAGAGTTATCCATTACTGTCGCTAACTGTTGCATGGTAATCATCATTGGTGCGCTAGATGTACTGGGCAACGCTGGCGCGGGCATAGCTGGTATTGACACAGAAGGAGAGGATAGAGAGCTATCTCCACTACCTTCAGCTAAAGAATCATCTTGGGCTATATCTTTAAGTGTGATTGAATGGTCCTTAAGCTGCTTGGACGCTATGGCACACTTTACACATAAATTTAATAGGGGAACCACCTTGGACTTTGAACATACAGAACATAGGCTATCTGAAGGATCAGACATGTTTGACAAATCTTAACAGAACTTCAATGCAATAAAAATTATTTTTTACAAAAACGTTACTGTCTCTTTAAATAATAAAAATGCACACTTTATTATTGAAACATCAAAAAACCATGAAATACACATCCAATTTTAATGAAATTTTCACCACAGTGTCTTAATGCTTTGAAAAGATTGCACACAAATTTTCAGACCAATTAACCCCTCAGTGCCCAAACCGGAGCTAATAACAGTTATTAACCGGTTAACACAGTACAGTCCCCTGCCACAGCTTCCACTGTAGCCTTTAGGATAAATTTGGTAGCAAATAAACCTGTCTGGAGTCCTTTTCTGAGCCTCTGGACTCTGCATGAACTGCCTAGTCAAAAAATGCTGCGCAATTGAGGCGCGAAAATGAGGCTTCCTTCCTCTTCATTTCAGAGTGGAGGGGCCTTTCTGACTAGAATAGGTGTCTAACCAAGTGCCAGGCGCAAATTAAACCCCAAAAGTGTTTTAAGTTTGAAAAAAACGCCTTATTTATAACCAAAAATGTGCTAAAAAGCAATCGATTAAGCCCACAATTAGTGTCAACCAGCATAGAGCCCTTAATATAAGCCATCTATTTATACTGTAAGGAAAATGGCTTACCTATCCCAGAGGGATTTTCTGACAGTCTTCTAGCATTACATGGTCTTGTTAGAAAAATGACTGATCATACCTGAAGCAGATAAGCCTGCAAACTGTTCCCCCCAACTGATGTTCTCTGGTTTCAACAGTCCTGCGTGGGAACAGCAATGGATTTTAGTTACTGGTGCTAAAATCATATTCCTCTTAGCAGAAATCTTCATCACTTTCTGCTGCAGAGTAAATAGTACAAGCCAGCACTATTTTAAAATAACAAACTCTTGATAGAAGAAATAAAAACTACAACTAAACACCACATACTCTTCACCACCTCCGTGGAGGTGCTACTAGTTAGAGCGGCAAAGAGAATGACTGGGGGGGCAGAGCCTAAGGGGAGCTATATGGACAGCTCTGCTGTGTGCTCTCTTTGCCACTTCCTGTAGGGGAAGAGAATATCCCACAAGTAAGGATGAAGCCGTGGACCGGACACACCAATGTAGGAGAAACATAATTTATGCTTACCTGATCAATTAATTTATTTAATGGTGGTGAAAGTCCATGAGACCCAACCCTTGTTTTTTTTTTGGTGTTGTTTTATTCTTGCACACATCTTTTTTTCCTGTCGTACTTTGTTGCTCTAATTTCTTTTACTACCTCTCTTGCTTGCCTATACATTAAACTGAGGTGCCCGTGAGGTGGGAGGGGTTTTATAGCGTTCTTGGGGGTTGGAAATCTTTGCCTCCTCCTAGTGGCAGGGAAGAGTAATTCCAAGGAGTAATGGATTGTGGACTCTCACCACCATGAAAGTAATTAATTTATCAGGTAAGCATTATGTTATTCCACTGATTAACAAAAAGGATAATATATACTGTAATGTTTTCTCTTATCCTAGTTCTGACATCCCTGATTGTATGACTAATATACTAAATGTTTATGTCACATGTAAATGCACTAACCACAAAAACTGAGGATATGTGAGAATGATCTAAATGTAGTGCTCAAAGTCACATGCTTGACTATTTTAAAAACCACGCCTATAAATAATTTTTTACAGCTAATCCAAAAAAAATGTTTTTAATTGAATTATAATTAGTACCACCAAATGCCTATAGTGTGCTACAGAGACATTTTCAAGTCTATCATCTGCTAAAAAAATTACTTGCTAAATATAGCTACTGTTTTTATTAATATTCTGGTCTGAAGATTTTAATTTCATATTTGTTGAGACTAAACATTTGTTTAAATAAATATTGTCATGTTTATTTCATACAAACATTTAAGAGTGTTAATTAATAATCAGGCAATGAGTTTCCAGGAAACAGTTTCTTATAGGCCCAATAAGAGGGACAACTTTCAAGCCTATCCAAGTCCTTAATCATGTACATGAGACATGATTAAGGGCCATGTGTAGGCTTGAAATGTTGTCACACTTCAAGCTGACCAATGCGAATAAAGGCCATTTTTAAAGAAGATAGTACAGGCCGGATGTTTTGCTTGCTAATAAGGATTAGCTGTCCCTGTCCAAGTCTTTATGTGAAGTTTAGTACTGCCTGAAAAACACTCTTATAAGCCAAATCAGTCACATGGTTAGGTTCCAGAGCAGGCAATTCAAGAAATGACACAGATACAGTTACAATGATATCAGAACACAGAAAAAGATCTGAATAGTTTCAGATGGACAGCAATGGAATATCAAAATTAAGGCCAAGGATCAGCACCAGCCAAGAATTGTTCCTGACATTAAATCTTGCTTTTAAAGCATTGTTTATTGCAGATAAAATACTCTGGCTTATGAATATTATTTTTTGGTCAATAAGACTTATAATTATTATATAGATCTTTTAGGCAGGGATATTAAAAAAGTAACAATTCCAATATTTGTAACATTGGGTTTGATTCCAATCTTTCCTTTGTTAACATTCGGCTAGATTACGAGTTTTGCGTTATGAGGGGTGTGGTGCTAACTTGCACGTTATTGTCACCGCTCACTTCCCTACAGCGCTGGTATTACAGGTTTTCATAAACCCAGCATTAACAGGCAAGAAGTGAGCGTAGAGCAAAATTGAGCTCCATACCGCACTCCAATACCAGTGCTGCTTAAGTCAGCGGTGAGCTGGTTGTACGTGCTCGTGCACGATTTCCCTATAGACATCAATGGGGAGAGCCGGCTGAAAAAAAGTCTAACACCTGCAATAAAGCAGCGTAAAGCTCAGTAACGCAGCCCCATTGATTCCTATGGGGAAAATAAATTTATGTTTACACCTAACACCCTAACATGAACCCCGAGTCTAAACACCCCTAATTTTACACTTATTAACCCCTAATCTGCCACCCCTGACATCGCCGACACCTACATTATATTTATTAACCCCTAATCTGCCGCTCCGGACATCGCCGACACCTACATTATACTTATTAACTCCTAATCTGCTGCCCCAACATCGCAGACACCTACATTATATTTATTAACCCCTAATCTCCCGTCCCCAATGTCGCCGCAACCTACCTACACTTATTAACCCCTAATCTGCCGCCCCTAACATCGCCACCACTATAATAAACATATTAACCCCTAAACCACCACACTCCCTCATCGCAAACACTAGTTAAATATTATTACCCCTTAATCTTCCGCCCCTAACATCGCCGTCACGTACCTACATTTATTAACCCCTAATCTGCCGCCCCCAACGTCGCTGCCACTATACTAAATTTATTAACCCCTAAACCTAAGTATAACCCTAACCCTAACACCCCCTTAAATATAATTAAAATAAATCTAAAAACAAATTACTATCATTACCTAAATAATTCCTATTTAAAACTAAATACTTACCTATAAAATAAACCTTAAGCTAGCTACAATATAACTAATAGTTACATTGTAGCTAGCTTAGGTTTTATTTTTATTTCACAGGCAAGTTTGTATTTATTTTAACTAGGTAGAATAGTTACTAAATAGTTATTGACTATTTACTAACTACCTAGCTAAAATAAATACAAATTTACCTGTAAAATAAAACCTAACCTGAGTCACACTAACACCTACCATTACCCAACAATTAAATAAATTACAAAAATTAAATATAATTACCTAAATTGCAAAAAAAACGAACCCTAAATTACACAAAAGAAAAAACAAATTATCAGATATTTAAACTAATTACACCAAATCTAATAGCCCTATCAAAATAAAAAAAGCCCCCCAAAATAAAAAAAACCTAGCCTAAACTAAACTACCAATAGCCCTTAAAAGGGCATTTTGCGGGGCACTGCCCCAAAGAAATCAGCTCTTTTACCTGTAAAAAAAATACAAACAACCCCCCCAACAGTAAAACCCACCACCCACACAACCAACCCCCCAAATAAAATCCTAACTAAAAAAACCTAAGCTCCCCATTGCCCTGAAAAGGGCATTTGGATGGGCATTGCCCTTAAAAGGGCATTTAGCTCTATTGCTGCCCAAACCCTAACCTAAAAGTAAAACCCACCCAATAAACCCTTTAAAAAGCCTAACACTAACCCCTGAAGATTCACTTACAGTTTTGAAGAGCTGACATCCATCCTCAACGAAGCCGGGAGAAGTCCTCAGCGAAGCAGTAAGAAGTCCTCAACAAAGCCAAGAGAAGTCTTCATGCAAGCCAGCAGAAGTGGTCCTCCAGACGGGCAGAAGTCTTCATCCAGATGGCATCTTCTATCTTCATCCATCCGGCGCGGAGCGGGTCCATCTTCAAGACATCCAGCACAGAGCATCCTCTTCCAACAAAGTCTTCTTCCCGAATGAATGTTTCTTTAAGTGACGTCATCAAAGATGGCGTCCCTTGAATTACGATTGGCTGATAGAATTCTATCAGCCAATAGGAATTAAAGGTGAAAAAATCCTATTGGCTGATGCAATCATCCAATAGGATTGAGCTTGCATTCTATTGGCTGTTCCAATCAGCCAATAGAATGCGAGCTCAATCCTATTGGCTGATTGGATCAGCCAATAGGATTAAAGTTCAAACCTATTGGCTGATTGCATCAGCCAATAGGATTTTATCAACCTTAATTCTAATTGGCTGATAGAATTCTATCAGCCAATTGGAATCTAAGGGACGCCATCTTGGATGACGTCACTTAAAGGAACCTTCATTCGTCTGGAGTCGTCGGAAGAAAAGAATGCTCCACGCCGGATGTCTTGAAGATGGACCCGCTCCGCGCCAGATGAAGATAGAATATGCCGTCTGGATGAAAACTTCTGCCCGTCTGGAGGACCACTTCTCCCGGCTTCGATGAAGACTTCTTCAGGCTTCGTTGAGGACTTCTTGCCGCTTCGTTGAGGACTTCTCCCAGCTTTGTTGAGGATGGATGTCGGCTCTTCAAAAATGTAAGTGGATCTTCAGGGGTTAGTGTTAGGTTTTTTTAAGGGTTTTTTGGGTGGGTTTTATTTTTAGGTTAGGGTTTGGGCAGCAATAGGGCTAAATGCCCTTTTAAGGGCAATGCCCATCCAAATGCCCTTTTCAGGGCAATGGGGAGCTTAGGTTTTTTTAGTTAGGATTTTATTTGGGGGGTTGGTTGTGTGGGTGGTGGGTTTTACTGTTGGAGGGGCTGTTTATATTTTTTTTTACAGGTAAAAGAGCTGATTTCTTTGGGGCAATGCCCCGCAAAAGGCCCTTTAAGGGCTATAGGTAGTTTAGTTTATTCTAGGGTTTTTTTTATTTTGGGGGGGCTTTTTTTATTTTGATAGGGCTATTAGATTAGGTGTTATTAGTTTAAATATCTGATAATTTGTTTTATATTTTGTGTAATTTAGTGTTTGTTTGTTTTTTGTAATTTAGGTAATTGTATTTAATTTATGTAATTTATTTAATTGTTGTGTAATGGTAGGTGTTAGTGTAACTCAGGTTAGGTTTTATTTTACAGGTTAATTTGTATTTATTTTAGCTAGGTAGTTAGTAAATAGTTAATAACTATTTAGTAACTATTCTACCTAGTTAAAATAAATACAAACTTGCCTGTGAAATAAAAATAAAACCTAAGCTAGCTACAATGTAACTATTAGTTATATTGTAGCTAGCTTAGGGTTTATTTTACAGGTTAGTATTTAGTTTTAAATATGAATTATTTAGTTAATGATAGTAATTTGTATTTAGATTTATTTTAATTATATTTAAGTTAGGGGGTGTTAGGGTTAGGGTTAGACTTAGGTTTAGAGGTTAATAAATTTAGTATAGTGGCGGCGACGTTGGGGGTGGCAGATTAGGGGTTAATAAATGTAGGTAGGTGGCGGCGATGTTAGGGGCGGAAGATTAAGGGTTAATAATATTTAACTAGTGTTTGCGATGCGGGAGTGTGGCGGTTTAGGGGTTAATATGTTTAGTACAGTGGCAGCGGCATTGGGGGAGGCAGAATAGGGGTTAATAAATGTAGGTAGGTGGCAGCGATATTAGGGGCGGAACATTAAGGGTTAATAATATTTAACAAGTGTTTCCGATGCGGGAGTGCGGCGGTTTAGGGGTTAATATGTTTAGTATAGTGTTGGCGATGTCGGGAGTGGCAGATTAGGGGTTAATAATTTTATTTCAGTGTTTGCGATGCAGGAGGGCCTCGGTTTAGGGGTTAATAGGTAGTTTATGGGTGTTAGTGTACTTTTTAGCACTTTAGTTATGAGTTTTATGCTACAGCTTTGTAGTGTAAAACTCATAACTACTGACTTTAGAATGCGTTACGAATCTTGCGGTATAGGCTGTACCGCTCACTTTTTGGCCTCCAAAAAAAAGCTTGTAATATCAGCGCTATGGAAGTCCCATTGAAAAAAAGACTTTACGAAAATTTTGGAAGTTCATTTGCGGTACGGCCAAAAAAGTGTGCGGGACAGCTGTACCTACAAGACTTGTAATGGTAGCAGTAGTGAAAAAGCAGTGTTATAACCCATAGCGCTGCTTTTTTACTCATAACGCAAAACTCGTAATCTAGCCGATTGTTAACTGCTGATCCCTAAAACAACAAATGGGTTAAAGGGGTTAATGGAGTCTGTGTGCATATTTTGCAGCTGGATAGGGTGGTCTTTTTGGCAAATGTTAAATTATATGAATGCTATTTGTATATGAAATGATGGGTATACTGAGTATTTGATTAATGATGTTTTTTAAACTTTCAATATCTTAGAAGTAATTTTTTTATTTTTTTATTAAGATAACCTTGTTTTTCTTTTGGCAAGATTGTCATCTAAAATCAAGAACTGTCAAAATATTAATTTTCAAAAAAAGAATGTGATCCCAACTTAAAGGGACATTAAACACTTTGAGATGGTAATATAAAATGATAAATTGTATACATAAAACATCTCTGCAATATACTTTCATTATTTATTTTGTCCTCTTTGCCTGTAATTCCATTCTGAAATTGTGAGCTTTTCAGTTCCTGTTAGAAATGGAAGTGCAGAACACTGTTAAATCCAGCACAACCATTGGCTGCACACTCTAGTGACATATTTATAACTGTCCCTAATTGGCCACAGCAGAGAAGGTAACACAAGTTACAACATGGCAGCTCCCAGTGTTTTATAGACACTAAAACTTTACACTTATTTTGTCACTTTTTAAACAACTAATGAAACTTTAAAAAATACATCTACATGTTAGTCATGGACTAATCTTTTCTTTGAATGCATCATTCTATCTAGCATGTATTTAGTGTTTAATGTCCCTTTAACTTATCTTCTATAATAGGATTTTAACAGTTCTCACACTCTAAATTGTGAAACCACTTAGTGATGAGATAGTCCAAAATCAGGGGCGGACTGACAAGTCAGGATGATCGGCCCTTTGATAAAGCCCTATACGGGCGAAACGCGTTAGGTGTTCACACAGAGCTTATGGGAGCTCTTTTTTAAATGTTAGGAAACGTGGTCTAATTGATTATAATTAGCATACATTGATATTGGGGTATATGGTGTGATATTTACGCTGGTAGGCTGCAGCCATTAAGAGTGTAATTGACTTTGCACTAGTATAATGCAACGATTTATACTACCAGATTATGTTGGCACTATAGGGGGTAGCGATCAGCGTTTATAACGTAACATAGTGTATTACTAGTTTCTATGGTAATTACCTAGATTTGCCGTAAACTCTACAGGATTATAATTACAGTCATAGTCCAAACTATTTCCACACCGGGTCTGGTATAGGACATGGAACTACGGCCGTTAGTCTATAGTTACGGCTGTAGCGACACTGTCATGCATATGTTCACTGTTGTCCGATTAGGGAATACATGATACAACTGTAGCACATTATACAGCATATTAGAATTGACTGTACATCAGTGGGGAAGTTCCGGTGGGCGGTAACATCGGAGTGGCGCGCAGCTAGCGTTTGCTCCGTGTATGCTTCGTGTATACGCTAACCGCCAGTCACAGGCTCCAGGCCCAAGAGAGCCGAGCAAAGAGTACCAGAGTGGAAGCGCTTTTCACCGGCCATCGTGAAGCCGTGGCAGGCTACGATCAGCGGGTACGTGACACAGAGACAACAAAGGCACTCCGCCGAACATATCCCTCAGCCAGTAAAGCTCCTTGGCAGGAGCAACGCTGCTCAGGAAAATGCCCATGAACATGGACATGGTGCTACAAGACTGATGACAACAGAAGATAAAGCCATCCTCTCAGATAAGTACTCACACATCAGACTATGTGTTGTAAAAGCCGCTGAAAGGTTAATTTTCTTCTTTGACTATGAAGATACGAATAGGATGTGTACAGTTTTATTAGTCTGGGAGCAGGGAAATCTGTGATTGATATCTGGTAGCAATTGAGAGAACATTAAAGGCCGGAGGTATTTATCTGTTTTATCGGTCTAAATTTTGTTATTGCTGGTTGGGAAAAAACATCTAAGACAAAGAACTCAGTTGGAAACGTGATCCCTGGTCTTGGTAATCTATAGGGGGAAGTTATAGTGATGGCCCATATCGGTGTGATTACATAAAGTGAGTCACGGACTCAGGCTTCTGGAATCCAACAGGCTGTCTTCTTGCCCCTATAGGAAGGTGTTATATTTTGCCCCAGTGAAGAAAACTGTTACACACAAATCTGTTTCAACAAACTCTACACTTACACATCTTGAACTCATTGCGATGTTGAAAGGAAAAAAGGAAAAGGAAAATAAAGTGAAGGAGTACAGATATACTAGGAAAAGGAATTCCGGGGGCTAATTGTCTAGCTCAGAAATATAATACACACAAAAGTGTAACCTCTTAGGCACTAAGCAAAGCCTGAGTTTGAGGGGACTTAACTGTAATTCACCATAATACATTATTCTGAAGAATATACTGTGTGCCTAGTGTGTAAGTCTAGGATAAGTATGTAAGAATCTTGTGCCTTGCTTGAGGCCTGAAGCTCCCAGTGAAGAAACTGGTACTAGCTGGTATTTGGACTGATAGTAGTCACGGATCTTGGTTGTGATAATAATCTGGTTAATAGTTTTACTATACTAACAGGAAGAAAAATCTGAAAGCCTGTTGTGGAAGTTTGGGACTAGCATGCAAGTGGACTGTATTGTGTTAAAAATGCTGAACCCAGTGAATTGAGGGGACTTAACTGCAATACACCATAATACACTATTCTGAAGAATATACTGTGTGCCTAGTGTGTAAGTCTGGGATAGATATGTAAGAATCTTGTGCTATGCTTGAGGCCTGAAGCTCCCAGTGAAGAAACTGGTATTAGCAGATATTTGGACTGATAGTAGCCACGGATCTTGGTTGTGATAACAGTCTGATTAAAAGTTTCACTATACTAACAGGAAGAAAAATCTGAAAGCCTGGTGTGCAAGTCTGGGATTAGCATGCAAGTGGACTGTATGGTGATGAAAATGCTGACCCCAGTGAAGAACTAGGCAGTTGGTGACACTTGGAAAGACTGTTATGTTCTTCTGACAAAGATATATTAACCCAGGACCAACTGTGCTGTATTTGATTAAGTTTTAGAGTTTTGTTATATGTGGCAAAAATACCCATGGTTTCACCTTTGTGAAGAATGTACAGTGTGGCTAGGGTATAAGTCTGGGACTCTGATCCAGTGGGCTTGTGTTGTGAACAGGATCTAGGGATAGCAGTGAAAAATCTGGTAGTTGGTTCAAGTTGGTTTTTTTCTTGGAAGGCTTGATAGGCTAGATTGATAAAATAGAAGAGTGTGAAGTAAATTGAACTCTGTTTTTGTTCTCTTATTCTTTATTTTCTTAATTGTTTAAGATTGAAGGCTTTATAACGTTTAAAAGTAGTTAAGAAGTTAAACTCAAAGAAATAATTTAGCTTAGAAAATTGTATAGCGCTTAACATTATAATCTATCCCTTGTTGGGTACTTGATATATAGATCTCCCTCTCTTTTTTTTTTTTTTTTTTTTTTTTCTCTTCACTCATACACTCATACACTCCTACACTAGTTACTCACTTTTGACTTAAGACACCATCTCACACTTTTTATTTTTATTTTTTATTCTCTTTGTAGACTTTGGCTTAGTCCCTGATCACTTAGATTTACACCGGCCCAAGTGGCTCATATTCACTATTAACACTTCTCCACATTAGTTTTACTCACATACTTTCCCCCTCCTCTTTGGTTTTTTCCTTGTTTTTTTTTTTTTTTTTTTTTTTTTTTTTTTTTTTTTGGGAAGGGAAGAAAGGAAGAAGAAAAATTATCTACAACAAGTGATTATTAATGGATAAGTTTATCCAGAATTCAAAAGATAAGTCCCCAGCTGTGATGTCAGCCAAAACCAGGGAAAGAAATAAGAACAAGAATACAATCGATCCCATACAAGAGAATTTAGATAGTGTGAACACACCTAATGTTAACATAGATACACAAATGTTAATAACTCAAATTTCTGCTTTATTGATGCCACAGTTTGATAATCTCAGACTAGAAATATCATCGGTATCAAATGAGCTAAAACATTTTAACGCAAGAATAGGAGAAATAGAAAATAGAATATCGAACCTAGAGGATCAACTGACTATTAAAAGTAATAGGATAGAAGAGTTAACCGGACAGATTGTAAAATTACAAGTCAGAGCAGATGTTGCTGAAGACAGATCAAGAAGAAATAATCTAAGGTTCATAGGTATATCTGAAAAATATGTAAATAGAGAGTTAGAAACACTCATTACCAAAGAAATACCAAGGAAACTGGGCATGCAAAGGGAAGGATTAGAAATCATAGCTGAGCGGATACATAGATTGGGTTCAAGTAAGCAATACTCGGATGAAGACCCTATGGGTAGATCCCGCAATAGGCCAGTGATTGCAAAATTCTTGAACTATAAGGACAAAACTGAAATCTTAAAATACTTTAAAAAACTTACAGAACCTCTCCTGCTGGATGACAGGAAAGTCCTTATCTTTCAAGACTTTTCAATGGAAACCTCGAACAAAAGGAAAATAATGTCACAAATGTGCTCGCAATTCATTCAAAAGGGGCTACAGGCATTTGTAGTTTATCCTGCCATCTTAAAAGTAGGAGGTAGGGATGGCTTTAAATCTTTTCAGAATTATGAAGAAGCTAAACAGTATTATGTCACAGTTTGTCAGGATTTATGACATAAAGGAGAACAGCGTTAAAATTTTAATTGGTTTTGATTTATACTCTTTTTTTTTTTTTTTTTTTTTTTTTTTTTTCCCCTTTGTCTTCTTATCAGCCTTTCATAAAGTTAAAGATATGTCTAGTCGTGTTGGAAATTTTGTGGTTGGTTGCTTGCATAGAATAAAATTAGGAATTTACTAGGTCTTACATCTTGGAATGTTGGTGGTATTGTTTCCCCTATTAAAAGAAAGACAATCTTAAAGCATCTTAAAAAATTAAATACTGATATTGCCTTTCTTCAGGAAGTCAGGTTGTCGGCAACAGAATTAGCTAAATTAAAAGTTAGTTGGGTAAAAGAAGTAGTCGCCACTCCATGTCTAGAAAGGAAAAAGGGTGTAGCTATACTACTTGGCAAGAATCTAGAATATAAAATTCTTGAAGTTAAAAAAGATGACAATGCACGCTATATTATTATTGAAATAGAAATAAAAAAAAAGATTTATACTCTATGTAATGTCTATGGTCCAAATAATCTGGACCCGGAATTTTGGAATAAATTGCAGGTATTAATGCTAAAGCATAATGAAAAAAATTTAATAATTGCGGGTGACTTTAATTTAACACCTAGATTCCCACTAGATAGGAAAAGCACAAAAGGTAGGAAAAAGGATTCTAGAATATCGAAGGAAATGAGAATCCTGCATACATTTAAAAAATCACTCAAAGTCCATGATATTTGGAGACTCCAATATCCAGATTTAAAAAGATTTACATGCTTATCAAAATCACTAGAATCACTATCTAGGATTGATTTTTTCCTGATATCCGAGTCTTTATTGTTGGCTAACCCAAAGGCAGATATAAAAGATGTGATCATATCTGATCACGCTCCTATTACACTAGAACTTACCCTAGAGGAAATATTAACTAGAGCTCCTAAAAGAAACTTCTTTAATTTCCCGAAATATATGCTGAAAAATGCATCTTTTGTAGCTATGCTAAGAGAAAAATTCAATATTCTTATAAATTTGAACAGAGAATATCTAGATAGGATAGAAATACTGTGGGAAACAGCTAAATCAGTGTTAAGGGGAGAAATAATAAGCTATATGGCCATATTTAAAAAGAAAAGAAAGAGAAGGGAAGAACAATTAACGAATCAAGCTATAAACTCTTATAATAGATACTTATCAAACACTACAAAAAAAAACTGGTCCAGGTATACCCAGGCAAAACAAGAAAGGGACACATTTTATATACAAGAAACTACTAGAGAAGATCTTAAAAATAAAGCTAAGTTTATGAAATTTGGTAATAAAACAGGTAGTCTCCTAGCGAAAGTAGTTAAATCTGAAAAAAAAACTAATATAATACCGGCAATAAAAGTGGAGGATACATACATACATGACCCGTTAGAAATAAACGAGATCTTTTACCAAATATACAGCAAATTTTATGGGGCAGCCGAGCTAGACAGCTCAAATAAAAGGCGGTTCTGGGATTCAATAACTACTCCTAAAATAACACTGGAAGAAGCTAATACAATTAATCAGCCTATTACGATAGAAGAAGTAGAAACAACAATTAATAAGATTAAATTAAATAAAGCACCCGGGCCGGATCATCTGCCAGCCGAGTTCTATAAAATTTTAAAAAAAGAAATTGCACCATATTTGACCAAATTATATAATTGGTATTACTCCGAGAATCCTAGCATGTCAAAGAACTTCACTAAAGCAAATACAATTCTGATATATAAAAAAGGAAGGGACCCTGAGAAGCCAGACGCATATAGACCTATTTCCCTACTAAATGTGGACTATAAGATCTTAGCAATAATTGTCGCGGAAAGATTAAAAAAATTTTTTGGTAATATCATACATACAAATCAAGTAGGGTTTATGAATAACCGAAGTTCTGTGGTTAATATACGTAAAGCTTGCATTATTATTGAATATTTCAACGATCTGGCAGATAAACACCAAGAGATAGGAGAAGATGCAGCCTTAATAGCCATAGATGCAGAAAAAGCTTTTGATGCGGTACAGTGGGATCATCTTTTTACATCACTGTCTAAGTTTGGTTTCTCGGGCCCCTTTCTAAACTATATCAAAGCAATATACAAAAATCCGATATCTGTTATTTCAGTGAATGGAGTGGAATCTGCAGATATTGCTCTGAAAAGAGGTACAAGACAAGGTTGTCCCTTGTCACCCTTCTTGTTTAATCTGTCCATTGAATCATTAGCCATTAAAATTCGTCAAGAGATGCAAGGGATTGTTTGTAATAATATAGAGGAAAAGATCTTGCTATATGCTGATGACGTTCTGATATTCCTGAGAAATAGCAATCGGAGCATACCACAACTTATGGATATAATAGAGCTATATAGCTCCTTTTCGGGTTATAGAGTTAATTTTAGTAAAACCGAACTCTTATGGCTTAATAAACAAAAAAAATCTAATACTTTGTTTCCCTATAAAGTAGTAGACCAGATTACATATCTTGGAATTAATCTTAGTAAGAACCCTAAGTTGTGGTATGACTTGAATGTTAAACCAATTCTACAGAAAATTACTGACCAGTTAAACGTGTGGAAACATATTCCCTTAGCCCTCTCAGGTAAAATCAGTTTAATCAAAATGATTATTTTTCCGAAGATATTGTATAAAATGCAGAATTTACCTTTACTCATTAAATCCACAGATATTAAAGTGTTCAATAAAAATATTACTGATTTTCTGTGGGGTAAGAAAAGAAAAAAAATCTCTCTCAAAATATTGTCTCTCTCAAAGGAATCTGGAGGATTTGCCCTCCCAGATATAGGGAAATATAACTTAGCATGCCATGTTAAAATTGCAGCGGAATGGCTACTAGATAAGGAATATTATACAGCAAGGTCATTGGAAGAGGGAATAGTGAAACCCTACTCTTTAAAGGCTCTTTTACATACTAAAGTTGCAGATATTCCCAAAAAGATTAAAAAGATTAGCTCAGTTATGAGTATTATAAAAGCGTGGCAGCAGTATTGCAAGAAATTAAAAGTTAATTATACAATATCTAATTATTTAACAATTACTGGTTACCCCCTTTTCCCGGAAGCGTTAAAATCTGCAGTCTTCCATAGGTGGAAAAGTAAGGGATTGATATATATTGGTCAAATGATTAATTTCAACACAGAAAATCCGCACATTAAGACGTTTGAGGAATTAAGAGCTGACTTCGATTTACCCAATGAATTTTTTTTTGCGTACCTACAAATAAGGAGTCTAGCCAATAAGCTATTACACCTCCAAAACAAGGACTGGGACTGGCCCTCACTTATGTTGAATTTTAATTTAAGTAAAGCAGGAGATTTCTCGATTAGAAAATGGTACAATGAAGCTCTGAGACAGGAGGGTAGATTAAATTTAAATCTTATCGTCAAAAAATGGCAACTGAAGGGGTTTAGAGATTGCAATGAAGATCGTATATATAACAGTATTAATAAAATAAATAAGATCTTCACTGCTACTAATTTTAGAGAAGCACATATCTTCCTACTCAATCAAACATACCTGACACCATGTGCCATGACAAGATGGAACAGCCAAATTAAGGATAAATGTGCGAAATGCGGTAACAGCGGGGCCGATATCATACACTATTTTTGGGAATGCACATTAGTTAGGCAGTATTGGAATAAAATAAGTTTTCTACTCTCAAGGATAGTAAAAACAGGGATATCAATCTCCCGAGATACAGTCTTTTTCCTATTTCAGGCAGATTCCAGATTAAAAAATAAATTATTTATCGAACTAGTGATAGGGGTGGCAAGGTTTCTGTTGCTGAGAACCTGGATCTCAAAAAAACTACCATCTATAGCAGAAGTGAGTAATTTTATCTTTAAACAAATGACACTAGAACAATGTCTGATAGAACAAGATAAAAGTAAGGAAGTCGAGACTTTCTTTAAAAAGTGGGAAACTTTTATATTCTCTCAGGCAATAGATATACAGAAGAAAATTATTTACCCGTTAAGATCAACAGAATATGTTATGAATGCAATACTAAGAGGGGAATTGCCACAGGTATAACAAGTCATTACTTTAGAGAATTGAATGCGACTGTAAAATCGAAGGCTGATAAGAATACACAAACTCTGGCGTATCTAATTTTTTCTTTATTTATTTTCCCTTTTTTTTTTTTTTTTTTTTTTTTTCTCTTTTCTTTTAGTTTTATGTGTTGTGTAGCAATCTCTACTAGAAAATAAGTTCACAGATGAGACATATTGGAAGACATAGTTGGGACAGAGAGTGAAGAGTCCAGTTTATCCTAGCTACAGAGTCGATTGTTATGATTTGTTCAATGTATGGTTGCTGGATTCCTCCTCTTGTTTCATGGTATTCCCTTTTCTTTTGAAGGGAACGCCATGACAGTTATTTTTTTTTTCTTTTTTTGTTATTATATTGAGACTGTTCCCCGTTGTTATTGTCTTCACCTTTCTCTTTTTTCTGTATCCCATCTGTGCTCTCAATAAAAATATTTATAAAAAAAAAAAAAAAGAATTGACTGTACATCAGTCGATTGTTGCATGAGGACTTAGAAACGTAATATAGATACGATATTCCTTACCTAATGTAACGAGTTATCTAATCACCTTTCATAATATACCTACCAACATTTTATCGAGTCATCACATAACTGTTGAACTTGATCTTAATAACTGTATCAGACACTTAACTACAAATTGCTACAAGTTAAACACACTGTTGCGATATACATACCGCTACAGGAATTAATCCTATTTTTGTCTGAGGACTCAGGAACTTACTATAGATATGATATTCTTTATTTAACATAACGAGTGATCTTACGATCTCTCATTATATACCTACCAACATCTTATCGAGTCCTCAAGTAACTGTTGAATTTGATCTTAAGTAACTATATTAGACACTCAACTACAAATTGCTACAAGTTGAATATACTGCTGTGATATATATGTTACTACAGGAATATACATATTAACGCTATCAAGGATATAGCAATATCAATAGGAAGGACTCTGATCAGTACAACACGATCTCTGTCCATATACTGGACACACAATGCCTATATATTACATATCCAACAATCTGATCTGAAACTATTGAGAAATGTATTAGAATAGAGCTTTGTCAACTATGGAATACTACATATAACTTATATCACAAGGATGAACTATAACTGATATAATATCAGAAAGTATACACACGTGTTC
This sequence comes from Bombina bombina, assembly GCF_027579735.1. Lineage (NCBI taxonomy): Eukaryota > Metazoa > Chordata > Amphibia > Anura > Bombinatoridae > Bombina > Bombina bombina. The sequence continues at coordinate 473,346,394 of NC_069501.1, forward strand.
AAGCACCTCATATTTGTTGGTATCATAAGGATGAACTATAACTGATATAATATCAGAAAGTACAGACATGTGTTCAAGCACCTCATATTTTCTACTTTTCTAATTACTGGGTATTTAAACTGAATACAGCAATTCAGTTTAAGTAGATCTATATAACCATGAATTAGAACTAATACAGTATATATACCATATGGTCCAATACTGCAATAAGGCTAGGTAGATCACCTGACATGCAATGCCTAGATACTACATATCTTGCAACCTGATGTGTAATATTTGACACATTTATTAGAATTGAGTTGCACCAACTGTGTTATACAATATATAACTTGAAACACAAGGATGCACTATAACTGATACAATATCAGTAATTATACACAAGTGTTTAAGCACTCCACTTCTCCTACTCTTCCAATCACTGGATAAATATTCTAATACAGTAATCCAATTGTAGTAGATTGTCCTAACTAGGAATTAGAATCAGCGGTAGTTCACATACTATTCAGCTTATTACTGAACCCAAGCTAGGTATTGTTTGCGGCAACCCCGTGATATATTTTAGACCTCATATCCCTTGAATGGTATTTACTATCCTGGGATCTAATTTAGATCGTTTACAACCATCATTTACCCCCTTTACTTATTTACAAATATATGTGTATGCTATTACCTGAACTATTACTTTGGCTATCATACCTCAGAGGCCTACTTGAGTATACAAAGGAAATACATTTATGACCACTGTATCCTTGGTTTTTAACTTAATGTTTGTGGTTATCCCTTTTTTAATCATCACACATTAAAAGTTATGTTTTATATTAGTCACTTCTACCCCGCCTTTTTGTAGTCAGGACAGTGAGTGCTAATCTCGCATTCTTAGTGGGAATCTCCCTTGCATTCCCACGCTTCTGCTATTAGGATGATGGGCCCTTGTCCGAGGGCCCGGCTTCTTAGGGGACCCCTCCCCCATCCATGCATGATCATACTGAAGCAAGCTAGATTTTTTTTTTATATATATATGTAAAATTATTTTTTCTTTTCTTTTGGGCTTTGGATTTTGTTCTGGGGGGTGACTTAGTGCGTGTGGTCATGATCCATTATCATCAGATCAGTGTGGCCGTGGAGACTTAGAGAAGAAAGGAGCTGCCGAGCCGGTAAGTAAGTCACACTGACAGAAAAAAACACACGGAGTGGACTGACTTAAAGGCCTGGCACTGGCAGACCTAGCAAAGGGCTGCCCTGCAATATGTGGACTGGGTGTGTATAAATCCGGAATCCGGTCCACATATTATGATGATCACATGGCACCTTGTCTTGTCTCCTAGCTGCTCAGCTGAAGCTCCACCCAAAGGCGGCACACCGTGCGCACACTACTTTATCTGCGCACGCATTAGAGGCGGCAGCCAAGGCTTTGCAGCAGGCTGAGCAGTGACTCAGTGAGCAGTTTGGGGTGACACTGGCAGGCGAGGTCTCAGGCGGCAAGTAAAGGAGCTGGGCGGGCTGCCAGACCGTAGGCAAGTAATTCATGTGCCATGTCAAGATGTCATCCCTTCAGAGTCAGATATTTAGTAGAGACTAGAGATGGAGGCGGAGTACTAGTTTAGAGAGTTAAACATCAAATGAAATGTCAGAGAGTCAGACTCAGATCCAGCTGTGACATATGTTGGTTGTCATTAACCTTTTGGCTTCCAGTGGATTGCAGAACTCTGGTAACCAAAATGTTAATGACAGGTCACCAGTGATTAGTCTCTGACCTGTTGATCTAATAGAGGCTAGAGCCCTTATTATCTTACATAATGTAATGAAAACCTGCACAATATATATATATATATATATATATATATATATATATATATATATATATACTAGCTGTCTGATTTATACAAAACTGTATCATTTGTATCCTTAGGGAGTAATTAAAGGTCCTGTGTTCCTTTTTTTTTTTAAGTCCAGATCAACTATGCCTGTTCTGCAGGTACATTTCATAACAGTTGCTAATGTAAGTGTAATATATATGTGTATGTGTGTATGTAGGTGTGTGTGTGTTTGTGTGTATATATGTGTGTGTGTATATATATGTTTGTGTGCCTTTGTGTTTATATGTTTGTGTGTATATGTGTGTGTGTGTATATGTCTGTGTGTATATGTGTTTGTTAGGTCCATGTGAACATATGTGTTAATATCTACATGTTTTTGTGGTGAAGATTAATACACACTTTTTTACACATGGTCACATCATAAGTGTCAGTGTGTGTAATATGCTCACTCTTACGCAGTGTGTATTGTATAATGTTGTATTCTGTTAAATGGCAATGTGATCAGTGATCAGTTTTTGTATACAGTAAACCAGAAATACTAACAAGAAAACTATTGAATGACCCAAAATATTAATCTCCTGCTTTTCCTATACATTTGATTCACAAGGTCTGTGCAGGTGTCTATAAACTATGTTTACATATTTATTTTTAAAGAAACAGAAATAAATTGGCACTGTGACAGTGATATATGTAGAAATTGAAGGATTAAGTAATCCCTGGTGCTCACCCTTTGTCACAGTACTGTCTCTTTAAGGGATGATTTGCTTTAGCCTCATTCTCAATTTTGCTTCCTTTATAAGCAATGCTGCCTATAGCCTCATTGCTTGGTATTACCTGGTTGACTCCTGTCAATACTCAGCCCTTCCCCTAAGCCATTGTACTATTGCTTTCAAATTATTCTATTGCCTTTTGTCTTGCTGCAAACCTCTCACAGACTTGTGACTTACCAAAAACAAAAATGACATCAAGAGACTCCCTAGGATGGGAACACTACGGGTGCCAGAAACAGCGGACCGGGACCTAATCGTCGCCCGGCAGACAAACACTCAGCTCGATTCTCAGGGAGGTCACGAGGGATCCTTCCACCAATCCAATGAGGAATCGTCTCCACACCTTCGTCCGAACAACCAATCCCGGTCCGCTGTTTCTGGCACCCGTAGTGCCGCTCTGCTTGTGAGTAGTTCCTTTGTTGTTTGCTGTCACTGTAGTTTGTCCATACGTTATCACCCTATTTTGGCGCCTCTTTGTTCCCATCCTAGGGAGTCTCTTGATGTCATCTTTGTTTTTGGGAGAGCAGCCTGCATCTTTTTTCGTCCACTGTTTGGGACCCGGATTGTCCGACATTTAGCGCACCTCTAGAGGTTGAATCATCACCCTCTTTCTAACTCACACAGGGAATACATTTCATTTGATGTGTTACATTCTCCTATTTTTCCTATTGTGTTAGGGTTACATTGGTTACAGACACATCAACCCACAATTGAATGGGCAACTAGTAATATTGATTTTAACTCAGAATATTGTAAATCTACATGCATTCCTCAAATGCCAATATTAGCAGTAACAGAATCTATACTGCCAATAGAGTACCAAGATCTCAGACATGTTTTCAGTAAAAAAGAGGCAGAAAATGTGCCTCCCCATCGCCCGTATGACTGTCCAATAGAATTGATCCCAGGATCTGATATACCTTACGGACATATTTTTCCACTTTCCGAACCAGAATTATTGAATCTAAAAACTTATATTAATGAAAATTTAAGAAAAGGCTTTATTAGACCTTCAACCTCCCCGGCGGGTGCGGGAATATTTATCGTGAGGAATAAAGATCAAACTCTACGTCCCATAGTAGACTATAGGGAATTAAACAAAAGAACACTCAAAGATCGATACCCGCTACCCCTGATCCCAGAGCTTATTGAGAGGCTTAAAGGCGTAACCATCTTCACAAAGCTCGATTTAAGAGGCGCCTGTAACCTCATTCGAATTAGACCAGGTGATGAGTGGTTAACCGCCTTTAGAACAAGGTATGGTCTGTATGAATATACAGTCATGCCTTTCGGGCTATGTAATGCCCCAGCCATGTTTCAGAGATTTATAAATGACATTTTCAGGGACTTACTAGACACATCTATGGTAATATATTTAGATGATATACTAATATATTCATCTAATTATCAGGAACATGTTAAACACGTCCGTGCAGTTCTACACAGATTACAAGCACATAGTCTGTTTGCCAAGCTTGAGAAATGTATTTTCCATACACAAAATATTACATTTTTGGGTTATCATATAACTCCTAGTGGCATATCAATGGAAACAAATAAAATTCAGGTTATCCTTGATTGGCCCAGACCAAAGAATAAACGTGACATACAAAAGTTCCTTGGTTTTTCTAATTTTTACCGAAAATTTATTAAAAATTTTGCCGGTATAACAAAACCCTTGACAAATCTCACCAAGTCTAGTATTTCATTTAATTGGACACCAGAGACTGAACAAGAATTTCAGTTCTTAAAAACAATTTTTACCACAGCACCAATTCTTAGATACCCAGACCCCAAACTCCAATATATATTGGAAGTCGACGCCTCCCAATATGCAATTGGTCCCATACTTTCCCAAAGAGCTTCTCCTCAAGAAACTATGCTTCCAATAGCTTTCTACTCACGAGTGTTAATATCTTCTGAACTCAATTATCACGTAGGTGAGAAGGAACTACTAGCTATGAAAGCAGCTTTGGAACATTGGAGGCATCTCCTTGAGGGAACAACAATTCCAATACAGATCTTTACTGATCATAGGAATTTACAATACCTGAAAACCCACAGAACCCTTACTTCTAGACAAGTCAGATGGAGTCAGTTCTTCTCTAGGTTTTCTTATACCATCACGTACAGACCTGCCTCTAAAAATTCTAAAGCAGACATTTTATCAAGGTTACCCCAGAAGCCCTGCGACTCTAAGCTCCACGGGACGGTAATTCCTGCCAACTGTTTTCAGGATTCCCTTGGAATTCTTTATGAACAAGGAAGAAACTTCCAAAAAGAGCAGCTTTTAGATAACACTTTTCCTAAGGATAAGTTAATTAAGCATAACGATGGTTTATATTATTACTCAAATAAACTTTATGTACCACCTACTCGGAGGACTTCATTATTAAACAGTTTGCATGACAACAAATTATCCGGACACCCAGGAATTCATAGAACCATCGAATTAACTAAACAATCTTATTGGTGGCCTAAGATGCAAAAAGACATTAGAACCTACATACAAAGTTGTGAGGTTTGTACTATCTCTAAAATAGAGAAACAAAAACCAATAGGGTACTTACTCTCTTTACCAGTACCAGAAAAACCATGGACACATATAGCCACTGATTTCATCGTAGAACTTCCAAACTCTGATAATAACAAAACGATTATGGTGGTAGTTGATTTATTTTCCAAGATGTCCCATTTTATCCCTTACCATAAATTACCGACTTCTTTAGAAACCGCCAATTTACTGATTCAACATGTAGTAAAGTTGCATGGACTGCCACTCTCTATAACTACAGATAGGGGATCACAATTTACTTCCCGACTTTGGAAAGAACTATGCACCGCTTTGCAAATTGAAAGACGGTTAAATACTGCCTATCATCCCCAGAGTAACGGGCAATGTGAAAGAACCAACCAATGGTTAGAAGAATACTTAAGGTGTTATGTAACACAACACCAGGATGACTGGTCCTCCCTACTTCCATTGGCCGAGTTTGCTCACAATAACTCCTTTCACACCTCCATCCAAACAACACCTTTTTTTGCCAATTATGGCTTCCATCCCACTTTCCATCTCAATACCCAAATAGACAGTATCTGTCCAGTTGTGACCGATACTACCAACACTATAGCAGAAACGTTTTCCATTCTTTCCGATAATATTAAGACAGCTCAAACTAGACAACAAAACTATTATAATCTACGGAGAAGGCCATCACCAAACTATGCTCTCGGTGACCTAGTATGGTTATCAACAAAACATTTACGTCTAACAACTCCAACTAGGAAATTAAATAAGTTTTACATTGGACCTTTTTCCATCATTAAAGTTGTAAACAGCAATGCGGTCACTCTCGATCTACCTACCCAATATAAGATACACCCAACATTTCATGTAAGTTTATTGAATCCTTACATTGCCCTAAGAGGGGCTTCAACGCATCCTGCTCATCAACCTCCGCTTGTACCTGATACAGAATTTGAAGTACAAAGTATCCTTGATTCAAGGATGGTTTCTGGAAGATTACAATATCTGATCCGATGGAAGGGCTACTCCTCAGAGGAAGATTCAGCCAACTTGTCAACTCCACGTTTGGTCTCCCTTTTCCATAGACGAAATCCGGATCGTCCGCATCTTTGAACCACGGAGTGGTTCAATTTTGGGGGGGCCCTCTGTCACAGTACTGTCTCTTTAAGGGAGGATTTGCTTTAGCCTCATTCTCAATTTTGCTTCCTTTATAAGCAATGCTGCCTATAGCCTCATTGCTTGGTATTACCTGGTTGACTCCTGTCAATACTCAGCCCTTCCCCTAAGCCATTGTACTATTGCTTGCAAATTATTCTATTGCCTTTTGTCTTGCTGCAAACCTCTCACAGACTTGTGACTTACCGCAACAACTTCAGACCTGCCTGCAGTATCGCTTGCAGCCGAACTCTAACTTACCTGGATGTCTTACTGATCAGTGTTCAGCGGAACTTCCTCTGACGTCACGGGCGGCCGCTCCAGCATCCTCACTGCTTCCACGCTCACGCCGAGACTGTTCAGCTTGTCAGATCGAACAGAACAGCTTGTTTACTCCTGTGAATCCGCGACCACTCTATCTCTTCACAGCATTTACATAAGAACTACATTCCTGACCGTGCTAAACCCTTTGGTAATCCGGTGAGCCATAACTCTTATTTCTTATCATATTCTCCTTGCATATTCCATATGTTTCTGCCATACCATTGCTGTATCATAAGTGAGTGTAGGGGAGTAACGGTTAATATTAAGAATATATTAATCTATCTCCTAACTCTATATATAAAACTTCTAGTATTTTTTGCCATTGTTTCACAGGTTAACAATGGTAATTTATTAAAGAGACATACACCCAATTTTGAGACAAAAAGACTTAAGTGTGATTCGCATTATAAATGCTCAGATTATAACTGCAACTTTAAATTAACTCTTTGGGTTGTTACACCCTTAAACTATATGTAGTATCTTAAGTGGAAAGGGGAAGTAGGACAAGAAGGGGTTAAATAGCACTCATTCCAATACGTATTGTAATACTGTTGAAAGATAATTCAACTATAAAGTTAAGCTAATTTAAAAACTTAAATTTTATTGTACACTTATTAAAATGTAATCAATATAACCACCAGTAAATTAATCCTAATATATTAGATAAAGTCTCCCAAAGACTAAATAATGCGGCGCACTATAGAAGGAAAGGAAAGCACAGTGCAACCACCCCCCTATTCCTGGCCGGTATCAGGATACCCCGGCTTCAGGTGACAGGGATGGCGAAGGACACTGAGTTCCTAAGGTAGCCGCAAGCTAGAGAATACGGAGACTGCTGATATATTAAATATTAAAAACAACAACCATTCACACCATCACACAAATGCGTTTCGGCCGAGTAGCAGCCTTTCTCAATGTGCTTTTTAAAATTGACAAGACGAGTGGTATGTGGGAAGGTCCTTAAGTACCCTGTGTTATTCTCCAAGAGCCAATCGGATCGCATGCACCGTTAACGCCCATCATTGAGCGAATCACACGCGATGTGATGTAAAAAGGAGGAGAGAGGGTGTCATGTATAAACGTGTGTGTTGATAGGCTGCTGGTATATTGTACCTTAGCCAATCCAAAACTCAACACTTCTTGTTTTGTTTACATGCAGCGTGATCACTGCTATACCACGATCATCATCATTTAAGTCCTTGCCAAATATCTCAGGTTTATTTTCCCAAACTTTGCGTGCACTTTAGGAAGCGAATGCATACGCCGCCATGTATATCCAAAATGAAAGCTTTTTTGTATGATGTACATATTAAGATTACATCAAGTTATATTTATAATTATTGCTTTCATAAGTTATCTGCGGCGAGGCAAAAATTGCTATTCCTAAACTGTGTCAAAAATAGCCGTAGGATGATTATTAAAACTTCTTACACAGTATACATTGTAATGACCGTTGTGAACCACATATTATTTGAAAAAATTATTATGTAGTACCTAAATCACAAGTTGTAATTTAACTGTTACGATAGAAATTATTTCAGACATATCTCTGTAATTTAAAAGGTTATAATGCCTTTACAGTAGAGGAACTTCAAAATCAAAGAGTATCTGCAATATAGAAAAAAGTGTGAAATAACTGCTTTAAATATCAGGTTCATAGTATCTTTCCCGTTTTTGTGCAATATTATGATGTACTATTTGCACCTATAGTGTTAATGAACATTGGAGGTATGAACTGTAATATTTAAAGAAATTACAATATACAGCTCCTATTATTTAGATAAATTTGACATTATGTCTGAAAATTTCTACAAGGATAACACTTTCAGTGATAGAGTTTGACCTCAATCACCAGCTATATGTAATATGTAAGGACTGTTATTTATGGATGCAATAATAATAGCATTTATACACAAAAAAATTTGTTAGTTAAATCAAACAAAATAATTTTTGTTGTGATAGCTTCTGGGTGCACGTCAAAAGATGGGAAAAATTGCAGACTATTAGAGAGTACATACTATTAATATTAGATTAAAAACATTTATTTATAGGAACACTCAAAAATTGTTGTCCTCATTCATGCCATTGGGCATTACAGAGTTCAAATTAAAGATCCATTAATCGGCCGACACGCATTTGTGTGATGGTGTGAATGGTTGTTGTTTTTAATATTTAATATATCAGCAGTCTCCGTATTCTCTAGCTTGCGGCTACCTTAGGAACTCAGTGTCCTTGGCCATCCCTGTCACCTGAATCAGGGGTATCCTGATACCGGCCAGGAATACAGGGGGGTGGTTGCACTGTGCTTTCCTTTCCTTCTATAGTGCGCCACATTATTTGGTCTTTGGGAGACTTTATCTAATATATTAGGATTAATTTACTGGTGGTTATATTGATTACATTTTATTAAGTGTACAATAAAATTTAAGTTTTTAAATTAGCTTAACTTTATAGTTGAATTATCTTTCAACAGTATTACAATACGTATTGGAATGAGTGCTATTTAACCCCTTCTTGTCCTACGTCCCCTTTCCACTTAAGATACTACATATTTATTTTTGCCAGTAAATTGCTAAACTTGTGAATGGGAAGAGGATACACAGAAATTGCCCCAGCAACCATTCAGTACAGTAATAGCATAGGAATTTAGATTGAGACAAAAGATAGTGAGGCCGTAGACAGTTTATTCTGGCTAGTGTATGTAAGTATGCTTAGGGTGCTGCTTGCAGTGACAAACAACTGAGTGCATCATTATTGGGACAGTCAACTTGATAATGTTTATTGTTTAAAAAGATAGATAATCTTTTAACCCCTTGAGTGCTAACGAGTCTTCGCAGAGTTTCCCACTCAGGTGCAAACGATGGCTCAGATCCATCACTATCACTCTCCCACCTTGAGGGAGATCTAGGGCTGCCACCCGCTCCTACCCCGACGATCGGGCCTGTGTAGTGACAGGCATCGTCGGGGCTTCACGTTATGCGTGGTGACATCACGCGCAATGACGTGATGACGTCACCGCACAACTTTCTTTAAAGGGCCATTATACACTTATTTTTTCTTTGCATAAATGTTTTGTAGATGATCTATTTATAAAGCCCATAAAGGTTTTCTTTTTTTTAAAAAAAAAGTATAATTTTGCTTATTTTTAAATAACATTGCTCTGATTTTCAGACTCCTAACCAAGCCCCAAAGTTTTATTTGAATACCGTCAGCTACCTTCTCCAGCTTGCTCCTGTTTGTGTAAAGGGTCTTTTCATATGCAAAAGAAGGGAGAGGGGGGGAGTGTCTTATTTCCTACTTGCAGTGGGCTTTCCAACTGCCTTTTCAACAGAGCTAAACTGAGAGCTTCTAAGTACGTTTTTGAACCATTTTATACTGGATATTTATATCAGTATCTGTGCATCTTATTCTTTATAGTAGTGTCTATTACATGCAGTTATATGAAAATGAGTGTATACTGTCCCTTTAAACTTAACAATGCTAAGTATAGGAAAAGGGGGCATACTGCTACTTAGAAGCCTGTATCTCAGGCATCTAAGCAGCTACAGACCCCCAAGACCCACCGTTGGAAAGGTAATCGCCTAACCTTTCCAACAGTGTAAGTCTTGGGGATCTGGAAAAATAAAAAAAAAGTTTAAAAAATAAAAAGTTAAAAAAAAAACAAAAAAACTTTGAGCAGCTTAGCACCCAGATGGGAAAGTGCTTAGCACTCAAATGGTTAATTACCTATTCCCCAGTTTTGCATAACCAACACGGTTATATTCATATACTTTTTACCTCTGTGATTACCTTGTATCTAAGCCTTTGCAGACTGCCCCCTTATTTCAGTTCTTTTGACAGACTTGCATTTTAGCTAATCAGTGCTGACTCATAAATAATTACACAGGAGTGACCACAATGTTATCTATATGGCACATTTGACCTAGCACTGTCTAGCTGTGAAAAAAATGTCACAATGCACTGAGATAAGTGGCGGCCTTCAAGGGCTTAGAAATTAGCAAATGAGCCTACCTAGGTTTAGATTTCAACAAAGAATACAAAGAGAACAAAGCAAATTTGATTATAAAAGTAAATGGGAAAATTTAATTATTAAAAATTGCATGCCCAATCTGAATCATGAAAGTTTAATTTTGACTTGACTGTCCCTTTAAATCAGAATGCAACATGCTCAGTGTTAAGGGTACTTGTTGTGACCTTACCCTGTGTTTAAGCAGAATGTGGTATCTTTATGTCCTAATAAAGCACTTGGACATCCGCTTCACATTCTCTTTCATAAGACATAAGCACACACATGACTCATCACTGAGATACATTTGCAGTAGAGATTATCCCTTTTCTGCGTGTGATTTGTCTCAGAAGTGTGTACACGTTTGTGTGTCTGTTGTTGGGTTATACAGTGCAGGAAGAATTTATTTTTTATTTTTTTGGGCACAATGCAGCACTTGTTGATTTATATTTTGTCTAATTCAAATATTTAAGGAAACTAAATTGTCTCTCTTTATATAGCAATTAAAAAAATGACAGGGGAGGGGCATGTGAGGTGGGAGGAGCACAAGTGGTGGGAGGGGCAATAGGGTGGAGGAGGGGCATTAGGGTGGAGGAGAGGCAGAGGAGGTAGGTAGGTGGGGCTAAAAGGAGGTGGGGGACCTGCCACACTTTTTTGCCCAGGGGCCCTGGTTGGTCTCAGTCCGCCCCTGTCCAAAATGCAGATCTTACTGTAAAGATTCAGATTTAAGAAACCCATTGTACATAACACGATTTCCAAACATCACTCTCACTGTACAAACTGTGATTTCCACAAGATAATAGAGTTATTTCATGGAATGATGTGAAACATGTTGAAAAGTAAATTTTTTTACTTTATCAACACCCTTTGTCCATTTTGTTTCCAAAGTAAATTCCAAAACCCATGGTTGGGAGGATCGTGATAACCTATGTCATTGCTATCCATGCATTGTATGTGCTTGAATCCGATTTGTTATTGCTTGGATTTTGATCACTGAGAAGTCGGAAAAAAAACACGGATCTGGAGCCAAAAGAAACAACAACCCTATAAACAGGATCAGAAGGATTAAAATAGACTCTTGTTATACAGTAGAGTTTCAAAGCTCAATATTATTGTTCAAATTGTATTCATCACTTCATAGTTACAAACTGAGTTTTGCTATCTACAGATCTTGATACTTTGTTTTTCTAAATCATTGCACAGGGGTTGCCCCATATTATGATTATACAACCTCTATATAATACCTTGTTACTTGTTTTGTATTACATATTGAGGGTCTATAAGCTTTCTATTTCTCCTAGTTAAAACTGAGAAGGTTATAGGGACATGAAACCCCAAATTTTTCTTTTAGAATTTAGACAGACTTTCAAAATTTACTTCTATTATCTAATTTGCTTCATTATCTTGGTATTCTTTGTTGAAGGAACAGTAATTCACTACTGGGAACTAGCTGAAAGCCAATGACAAGAGGCATATATGTGCTACCAAGTTATATTTTTCAACAAAGGATACAAAGAGGTAATAACAAATATCTGAATCATGAAAGAAAAAAATTGGGTTTTATGTCCCTTTAAATATTAAAGGGACATTAAACACCTCAAAATATTAATATAAATTGTTTAATTACATGTACAAAAACAACTTTGCAATATACTTTCATTATTTATCTTGTTCTTTTTTCCTGTAATTTAATTCTGAATTCTGAATATTGTGGGCTTTCCAATTAATGTTAAACATGGACAGGCAGACACAGCTATATTTTACATTCCTATTCTAGTAAGCTATTTATAACCATTCCTAATTGGCCTCAGCAGAAAAGGTAACCTAAGTTACAATGTGGCGGTGCACGCTGCTTTATGGACATTAACCCCTTAGTGACCAAACCATTTTTCAATGTTCTTACCCTTAAAGTGATGGTCAAGTATGACTAACTACATCTTGCGATCCTAATGTAACTAGCAAAATAATGTGACTTTCATTCATCATTTCGCCATATTCATTCTAGTTTGTGCGCTATCTTATATTATTTTCCTACCTTACTAATATCCATCCTCCTCCCGTCGATTGTCCGCCATTGTTTTTTCTGCCGTCACGTGTTTTTATTATCCAATTACAGTACAGGCCACTCGGGGAATCAGCTCTAAGTAAAAACACCCTTATTCAATTCTGCGCATGCCCTAGCTCCGTAATCGCATCCTAATCTCTGTCTCACCGCGGTTACGGAGCTAGGGCATGCGCAGAATTGAATAAGGGTGTTTTTACTTAGAGCTGATTCCCCGAGTGGCCTGTACTGTAATTGGATAATAAAAACACGTGACGGCAGAAAAAACAATGGCGGACAATCGACGGGAGGAGGATGGATATTAGTAAGGTAGGAAAATAATATAAGATAGCGCACAAACTAGAATGAATATGGCGAAATGATGAATGAAAGTCACATTATTTTGCTAGTTACATTAGGATCGCAAGATGTAGTTAGCCATACTTGACCATCACTTTAAGGACCAGGGCTATTTTTACATTTCTGCTGTGTTTGTGTTTAGCTGTAATTTCCCTCTTACTCATTTACTGTACCCACACATATTATATACCGTTTTTCTTGCCATTAAATTAACTTTCTAAAGATACCATTATTTTCATCATATCTTATAATTTACTATAATTTTTTTTATAATATACGATAAAAAAAACAAAAAAAAAACTTTTTCTAACTTTGACTCCTAAAATCTGTTACACATCTACAACCACCAAAAAACACCCATGCTAAATAGTTTCTAAATTTTGTCCTGAGTTTCGAAATACCAAATGTTTACATGTTCTTTGTTTTTTTGCAAGTTATAGGGAAATAAGTACAAGTAGCACTTTGCTATTTCCAAACCATTTTTTTTTTAAAAAAAATAGCGATAGTTACATTGTAACACTGATATCTGTTAGGAATCCCTGAATATATATATATATATATATATATATATATATATATATATATATATATATATATATATATATATATATATATATATATATATATATATTTAGTAGACAACTTAAAGTATTGATCTAGGTTCAATTTGGTATATTTCATGCCACCATTTCACCGCCAAATGCGATGAAATAAAAAAAAAAAGTTAACTTTTTCACAAACTTTTTCACAATCTTTAGGTTTCTCACTGAAAATATTTACAAACAGCTTGTGCAATTTCCCCCCTCTCCCACTCCACTCCCTCCACCCGCTCCCACCACACCACACCACACCCACACCACACTACACCACATCCACACCACACCACAATCGATGCACATATTAGTGCAGATCGCAGGGGCACGTCCCCCACCCCCGTGCGCTTCTGCATGCACTGGGGACTAATCCGACACTGCTGGATGGAAGTGATCCAGTAATGGGCCGTCCACCCGCCTCCCTGCAGCTGCTCCCACCCAACAATGATCAGAACCATTGCTGGCCAATGCAGAGTGGCCCTCTCTGCATCGGTGTGCCAGAAAAGGTATGGCAGTGATGCCTCAATATCGAGGCATTGCGGCAATACCTTGAAAGCGTCAGGAAGCACTTTTATGGGTACTTGGAGGTGTTTGTACCCAGAAAAGGAGCCAAATTCTGAAACTAAATCTACAATCAAGGTAATTTCTGTTTGCATGTTATTAAGAAATAATAGCAGATCATCTGCATATAACAGGAGCTTACATTATTTACCTCCAAGTGGTATCCTATTTAATTCCTTCCTAAGGGCTATAGCCGGAGGTACAATAGCTAGGTTAAAAAGTAACAGGTAAATCGGGCAACCCTGACTAGTCCCCTTGGCCATAGAAAAATAATCCGTAAGGGATCCATTTAAAAATATCGAAGAAGAGGCTTTTGCATAAATAGACCTGATACAGTTTACAAATTGGTCTTTAAACCCAAATTGACTCATAGTAAAAAATAAATGATCCCAGGTGATTGAATCAAATTCCCTTTGAGCGTCAAGAGAAAGAATAGCAGAGTCATGCATAGATTTAGTCTTATTCCGTTTACAAGAAATTGAGTGAGATTCTAATAATCAGAAAATTTTGCGAATATTAGCGGATGGGTTTCTATGTGTCATGAAACCTACTTGGTCCATATGTTTTAGAGAATCAATAGTCCTTTTAAGTCTATGAGCTAAGATAGTCGTTAAAATTTTGTAGTCCAAGTTTAATAAGGAAATTGGACAATAGGAGTCCATTAATTCTGGGTCTTTACCCTTTTTGGGTATTAGTGTGATTGTAGAAGCAGAAAAAAATGGGATGGGGCCTTTTGATTAGAAAAGTATTCATTAAAGAGATTCAACAAGGTTGGGGTTATTTTTTAGGATTTTATAAAACTCACTAGTCAATAGATCAGGGCCCGGAGCTTTATCAAGTTTTAGTCTATCTATCGCCTGGTGAATTTCTTGTTCCGAAATAGGCACATTTAATATCTAAAGTTTCAGACTTTTTTTCTGTCAAAACTTATGTTTGTTGTTGGAATTTATTTCTGAGGCAGAACATAGTTGTTTAAAATAATTAAGAAATTCCATATTAATTGATTCAGTATTGGTTATTCTATCTCCGTCCCTGTTGATTGCTTTAATAAATTTATAAGAATCCTGTAATTTAACACATTTAGCCAAAAATTGTGTGTTAATGATTTCCCAATCCTGTTTAGCCTTAAAGGGACATGAAACCTAAAAAATTGATTTCATGATTCAGATAGAGAATACAATTTTAAACAACTTTCTAATTTACTTCTATTGTCTAATCTGCTTCATTCTCTTGGTATCATTTCTAGAAGGAGCAGCAATGCACTGATGGTTTCTAACTGAACACATGGGTGAGCCAATCACAATCAATATATTTATGCAGCCACCAATCAACAGCTAGAACCTATATTCTCTGCTGCCCCTGAGCTTGCCTAGATAAACCTTTCAGCAAATGATAACAAGAGAAGGAAGCAAATTAAATAATAGAAGTAAATTGGAAAGTTGTTTAAAATTATATTTTCTATCTGAATCATAAAAGAAAAAATTGGGGTTTAATGTCCCTTTAATATAATGGTTCCAATTTGCTTGATTGGGAAAGTTTAAATAGATATTATATTTATTCTTAAGATAATTCGAGAGTTCAATTTCTTTAGTATGACATCTTTTCTTCAATCTAGCAGTATAGCTTTTAATTTCCCCTCTAATAACTTTTTTTGCCGCTTCCCAGAAAATCTCATTTTTATGGCTATTCATGCCATTTACCAATAAGCCAGTTCTTAAAGTCAATATTATTATATAGAAAACGGGGGAAACTGTAACTCCTAGAGGGCTCGTACTTCTAATTCTAACGATATAGGCGCATGATCAGATATGGTAAAATCTCCAATCTGCCCTTTCGGATTAAGTCCAAAAACTTTATCTGAGATTAAAAAAAAAATCAATACAAGAAAAAGACTTATATTGTTTAGATTCGCATGAAAAAGCCCTGCAGTTCGGGTTATGCAGTCGCCACACATCCTTAATTTGAAGCGTACTACAAAAGATTTTTAAAGGTCTAGGAGTTTTTTTGCTTATTCTTAACCTGCGGCCAGCCATAGTTTGAGATCTATCAATACTATTAAACACCATATTAAAATCACCCGCAACAATTAGGTTAGAATTTGCATGTTCTAACAATTTCTTTTTAAGATGTCCCCAGAAGGACTCATCAATATTATTGGGCCATATACATTACAGAAGGTGAGTGGACATTTTCCAATATTTATATTTAAAATAATAAATCGCTCATTAAGATCTAATTCCTGATATGTAATTTGATACTCTAATCCCCACCTAAGCAGAATAGCAACTCCGCACTTACGTGAGGAGCAGGGAGTAGCAATAACTTCCCCTACCCAATTCATCTTAAGTTTATTGTTCTCAGCTTCTGAAAGGTGAGTCACCTGCAAAAAAGCTGTATCTGCCCTGTTCTTAAGCTGACACAAGATCTGTTTCCTTTTCATAGGATTCGAAATACCCCTATATTCAAAGAAATAATCTTGAGTTTGGTCATATTAAATTATTAACCCAATATATATGGAAAAATACAAAGGAGAGAGGAAAGGAAAAAAAAATAGGGAAAAAGACCCAACCCCCAATGTCACGCCCCACATAGCACAATTGGAAAGAAAGATAGAAACAAAAAAGAACAGCTGACATCAGTCCTATTGATCAATATATATACAGGTGGCCCTCGTTTTACAACGGTTCAATTTACACCGTTTCAGAATAACAACCTTTTTTTCCAGTCATGTGACTGCTATTGAAAAGCATTAAGAAGCAGTGCATTTATTAAAATAGCCAGTAGGTGGAGCTGTCCGCTTGTGTTGCAGCAAAGCCAAGCAAGCTGAAATTAATCAGTTTAACCAGACCTGAGCTATCGAGCAGATTTCAAAGGAACAAGATCTTCCTGTTTATAAATCAGTCCAGAATGGAATGCATAGAAAGAACTGTTTGCAGAAAAATGCAAGTGAAGTCTGTGTTGAGTGATTATTTTATTAGGTTTATAATGCTGTTTAGCAAATGTTTTTGTTAATTTAACTTAGTTTAATTATATATTCTGTGTTGTGTGATTATTTTATTAGGTTTATAATGCTGTTTAGCATTTAAAGTCTTCATTTCAAAGCTTTAAAAATAATGTATTAGGTGTTACTTATGACAATTTTGAGAGGGCCCTGGAACCTAACTCCCTCACTTCCCATTGACTTACATTATAAACTGGGTTTCAATTTACAATGGTTTCGATTTACAACCATTCCTTCTGGAACCTAACCCCAGCGTAAACTGAGGGCTACCTGTATATATATATATATATATATATATATATATATATAGAGGTATCCAAAACACCAGAACTCGCCCACAAAGGAAAACTGCCTGGGTGCAATTTTGTAGAAGATATTTAGCCAGAAGAAAATGCACTCTCAGGACTTTCATAAATAAGTTACTTTTATTTCTGTAACGTTTTCGGAGGTCTTGCCTGATGCTGATGAAGGAGGCAAGACCTCCGAAAACGTTACAGAAATAAAAGTAACTTATTTATGAAAGTCCTGAGAGTGCATTTTCTTCTGGCTAAATATATATATATATACATCAATCAATCAAAATGTTTGGAAATTACAGAGAAAAGAAAAGGAGCAAGTTCAAGTCACCTATCAGACTTGTGATTGTCAATAAATGTCATTGCATCCTGAGGTGTTCCTAAAGTAATTATTTCATTTTCGAGGAAAACTTTAATTTTAGCTTGGAACAGGAATATTTTATTATGGTCAACTTCTACATTTTGCATTTTCCTATATGCTCTCAAAATATTAACTTTATCCTGAAAATGTAAGTATTTAATCATGTTAGGTCTTTTTTGAATACTATTCTACGGTATGTTTTTCAGGGGGCCTATCCTATGCACCATTTCCACATAAACTGTTCGTTCATGTAGATTAATAGCAGTCAATTGGGGCAGAGCTATGGATGCAAAATATATCAAATCTTGAAAAGCAGGACTCTCTGGAAGACCGATTACTTTTAAATTATTCTGGCGTGACCTATCTTCTAAATCCTCAAGATTATTAGTGAGCTTAACAATTTTACTGGTATGTTCTTGCATAAGTTGGTCTTGCTTAATAGAAGTATCTTCAATGTCTGAAATTCTAGTTTCTACCTCAGATAGCCTAGAAGTAAAATTTCTCATCTCGACAGATATTAAAGATAGCTCATTTTTAATTTGATCAAATTGTGGAAGCAGTACCTGAGCCACTTGTTTAGAAATTTCGACTATGTCAGAGTTACTAATATCAACGTTATTAACCTGCATTTTGGCATCAGAGCTATATTCCAGGCTATTCCTGGGTTTCCTATCCTTACTTTTAGCTGGCATAACTGGTGCTTTAAGTGACAGATATCTTTCCATAAATGTGCATTTAAGTTAAGGTGTCAAAATTGACACCGAGTGATGTGGAGAAGTAGAAAAAAAAAAAAGAGAAAATAAGAGGAGGTGCGTAAATACGTTCCAGGCATATACAGATGGCAGAGTAAAAAGAAGGACATGGAAAATTGTGAGTGTGAGAAAAGGAAAAAAACAAAAACAAAGAACAATTGCCTACAAAGGCAGGAAACCCAACACAGTTAACAGACAAATAGCTCTAACCAAGCTTAGCTCTGTATTCTAGCTTACAAGGTAAATTGTTTAAATAGATGGCACTCGCGTATAGGGTTATGCTATAAAGTTAGGCTGACAATATGTCCCGTTTTGAAAGGGACAGTACCGTTATATTATGTTTCTTCCCCTGTCCCGTCGTTTCTTTAATAATATTCATTTTGTCCCGTTTTGAGGGTTATTAGACTGTGCGACCAGCGCAAGTGTCATTTTTTAGCACACATACCACTTACTAACGTTTTTAAAACTCCCTGCCGGCAGGAAGGGTAGTTTTTTTTTTAACTGCAGGGTTTGGGTTGGGTGGCCATGCCCACATGATCCACAGCACCGCGTCTATGCCGCCCGCACTCAAAATTAGGGGCATGATCATTGAAAGCAAGTGACAGCAGGTCAGTACTCAGTCGTGAGCTGTCAGACTGAACTGAGGAGAGAGACCGGTCACGAGAGGGAAGTTAGAACTACTAGCTAGTGCCTAGTAAGGACAGGAGTCGGACTAGATCTGTCATCATCTGATGTGATGATCATCTGCCTCTGCCATCACCCGAATTAGTGGCTGACCATCACCAGAGAGATAATTCTTACCATCTTCTTGTGTCACAGTGTGAACATACAAACATAGTGATCAAGTAGATCAAATGTCTAAGTTCTGCAAGAATTGTGCATGGCCAAAGTAAGACCAGTGTCTGTGCCTGTCAATCAATTAAATTGTCATTAATTATGCTTATTATTATGCTGCTGCAGTGCTGGTTGTACAGACGTTATAAATAACAATTATCATTATCAAGTAACTATTTCCACATTTTTCTCAGTTTATCCACCATGTAACAATGATTTTGGGCAACTCAGCTAAGAATAATTGTTGGCTCAATAGTTTATATTCATGTCATAAAAGAACTTTTGTTAAAATCTTACTTTTTTCCCTATGAATAAAGAATTTTAACCCTGTCCCGTTTTTGACATCTCAATGTCCCGTTTTTGTCTCAAGGAAATATGGTCAGCCTATATAAAGTACTTATAAAAAAAACAAAACTTTAAACTAGACCTCTTCTACTAACACATTATTGAGATAATATGAAGATATTTAGCCCAGGCATTTTAAAGTTAATACATCATCTACTATTATGTATTTCATCAACAGCAAAGGGTACATTGTTATAATTAACCTTCTTTCCAAAAAGCAACAGATATAAGACAAGTTCAAGAAAATTAGCTATCTGTCTTTCAAGTAATCTGGTAACTGTGAATAAATGACTTAATAATCCCTTGCTCAGTAAAGTAGATGAATAATTATAGAACTACATGCCCAATCTGCTGACTATTACAGACAAGTTAAATAAGCTCAGGTTAGCTCTAGAAATCCAACAGAATCTTAAAGGATTCCAAAACTTTGTTTTTTTTACTCCACTTAACAGACTAAAATCTATTACAAATAACTTATGGATTAAGAATTACCTGATTTGAATATAAAACGAGTATTTCTTGCCTTAGAAAAGGAGATACAAAATCTGTGGAATCGCGTCACCCCAGCCAAACCCCCTTTCTCAGTGACGAAATTAGAATAGAGTTAGTCCAATCGCTATGCTTTAGCATGCATATAATTATCCCAAGGATTAGTCATCGCGCGCATGCGCAAATCATTCCGCCGGATGCGTGAGATATTAAATATATGCTCGTTATTACTAGGGGTATTATCGCTGCTAAGCGCTCACATCTTACCTGCTCGAGAACGCTGGAACATCTGTTAAGAGAATGCTCGATTACGGCGGTCTGGATCTCAAAAGGATGGTGACGTTTTCGATGACGCTGAAGAATAAGGCGCATGCGCAGTACTGCGGATTACGGCCATATTGATAACGCAGGTTATCAGGCACTATTGGTAACGGAGATCTAAAATAGTAAGTGTGGGTTTGGAAATATATTAATTTTGTAATATGAATATACAGTAAACTATAAATATTTTTTAATTGATGCATATTGTCAATATGATTAATACATATGTTTTGTTCGTTTGAGATAAAGTTTATTGCAAGGTTTAGTGTCCCTTTAATAAATTGACCAATCAGTGCCAGGATATTTGCTTATTACTATTTCCTAAAGAAACAGTTTAAATAAGGGCAAATAGTCCTGAAGTCAGAGTAACATTACACATGTATAAATAATAATTATGGTTTTATATTTGTCAATTATTTCCAAAACACTGGCAGTCTTTAGATTGCTATAACGTTTATGTAAGGATATTAATAGATCCAGAGCAGGAAAACCAAAATAGCAACTTTAAGAGGCAGCCCATATATGCAGCCTTTGAAGCAGGGTAGAGTAAAAAGTCTGTCAGTAGCTTGCTTAATTCCAAATGTGAGTTGTTCAGAACTTTAAAAGTTATATGCAAGTTAGCCCATTAGATCTAATGGGCAGTCCCAGAACCAGTATCTTCTGATTACACAGAAAAAATGCCCTGCACACACATTAATCCCTCAAGCAGACAAAATAAACATTGGTAAGATGTAGATATTCAACTCTGTTAGCATCTCTTTCTGAAATAACGCACTCCCCTTCTTTCCTCTTACAATAATTTAATTTCTTGCAAGCAGGGGTCCCAGCAACACTTTATGCACTCAAGCTTGAGATAGGCAAATATCGCCCGAGTTCCATATATAGAGGCATATAGTTATAAAATGATCACAGTACTTGCAGCTCTTCCAGCTTAATTTAAATAGCTTAGCTAAACAAGACCTCTTCTTCTTACCTTCATCCTGCAATGGACAGGGACTTACAGTTACTAAGTTTTGAGTTGGCTTACTTCCCTCCAGGAATCGGCTGAAACACCAAGCTATTGGGGAACTCTTCCTGCACTTGCAGCGACCCTCTAAGAATTTCTGATTCAGCTCCCAGTGCCGTTCTAAGATCATTTAAACTAGCCGTTCTAAGATCCCTTTGAATTAGACTTTGTGTCCAGGGCCGCACGATCACAAACTGCGGACGCCCTCTGATGTTCCTGTGGTTTGGTTTGCTCAAACCCCAATGCAGTTTCCAGCTGTAGTCCGACCTCTAGCCGTAACAGGACTTCCACGCGCCCACGCCTAACTGTGATAGGCATCTAGGATATCTATGCTGCAGTGAATACCCCTCGGTCAAGGAAAATGGTGTGTCGGCGTGGTTGTTTCAAGCCAGGTCCGGTGGAGCGCACAACCATGCTGTGCGTGACGGCTCCTCCTAGCGGAGGTCCCTTGATATTCTGTGTTGAAGAGCGGGTTAATTTTAGCTTTAGTGTAGAAATCAGTCTCCCACCTGACACACCCCACCCCCTGATCCCTCCCTAACACACCTCAAACAGGTATGTTCCCTTTTTCCTCCCCCACATTACAATTGTCACGCCATCTTAAGTACTGGCAGAAAGTCTGCCAGTATAAAATAAAAGGCTTTTTTTTATATAATTTATTTTTTATATATTATTCTGCAGTGTTGATCACCCATAGCCCCCAACCTCCCTGATCTCCCCCCCAAACAGCTCTCTAACCCTCCCCCCCTCTACCTAATTGCTGCCATCTTGGGTACTGCCTGCCAGTACCCACTTTGCAATAAATTGAGCTGTTTTTTGGGCGGGTTTTTTAGTAACCCCATCCTTTTTATGTCACTCAATCATTTAGGCAGCCCCCCTCAATACCCTACCCTCCTCCCAGATCCCTTTCCCAACATTTAATTCTCCCTCTCCCACCTTACTTAAACATGCTGCCTGACTGTGATCTAAAGTGGGTGCAGACACGTTCTTGCCCCCTCGTGTACTCCTGCACACTGACGGAACTCAGATCACTGCTGGCCGGAACTGCTCTAGTGATGGGCTGCCCACCCGCCTCCCTGCTATAGCTCCCACCCACCAATGATCGGCACCATCACTGGCCGATGCAGAGAGGGCCACAGAGTGCATAACCAATACTGTTATATTAATATACTTTTTACCTCTGTGATTGCCTTATATCTAAGCCATTGCAGACTGCTTATTATTCTTTTGACAGTTCTTTTGACAAACTTGCATTTTATTCAATCAGTGCTGACTCCTAGGTAACTCCACGGATGTGAGCACAATGTTATCGATATGGCACACATGAATGAATGCCCTCTTTCTATGAAAAAAAGTCAAAATGCATTCAGATAAGAGGCGGCCTTCAAGGGCTAAGAAATTAGCATATGAACCTCCTAGGTTTAGCTTTCAACTAAGAATACCACGAGAGCAAATAAAAAATGATGATAAAAGTAAATTGGAAAGTTGTTTAAAATTACATGCCATATCTGAATCATGAAGGATTATTTTTGACTAGACTGTTCCTTTAAATTTACCCTTATTTTTTTAGTATTTAAACAACTAATACATACTTTTTTAAATACATGTACAAATTATTTGCAGGCTTTATCTTTGCTCTGAATACATCCTTCAAGCAATTATTAATTTACTGTTTTAATGTACCTTTAATATTGTCAGTACATAACAAGAAAGTGAAATTATCACATTAGCTATGATTTTACCTTGTCTTCATACTTGTAAGTTACATTTTATGACAGGTTTCATTGCATGGAATTTATGGTCTGTTTTGTGTCAGGCTCATCAATCATGTCATGTTATTTATAATGTATATGTCTTATTGTCTTCTTTCAACAAAAAGGGGTAACAAAAGAAAATAACCAGAAGGCCTGTTCAGTCAGCCCAAAATCCCTGCTAAGTGTAAGCTATAGAAAAACACTTTAATGGCAGATAAAAAACAGATTAGAGCTTAGGGCAAAAAAAATACCCTGAAGCTAAATTACATAACAACTATATTTTAGCAAGTCAGCACCAGATGCAACTATAACTACCAGAGAGGCAAAGCAAAGTATTTCAAAGGAATTGTGCTGCACATTGTTTACTGATCTCAATTCTCCATTGTTTATTGAATTTTGTTGGGAAATCATGTCCTAGTGACTAACTTGAAATGTGTGTCTGACCACAGAGTAAATCACATGGAGGTACACAATGCAATAGAACAATATGAGTATAGTGTAAGAAGAATGTGTAGAATGTTATCAAACAAGTGCACTATTCAGTAACAAGCATATAAAGGCAAATATTCCACCATATACTGCACCAGTTACATATGCATTCCCTTACACCTTCTTTCAGTTCAATCTCCCTGTAAAATGTTAAGCTAAAGGGACATTAAACACTAAATAAATCCTAGATATAATGATGTATTCAGAGAAAAGATTTGTCTGAGAATAACATGTAGATGTATTTTTTAAAGTTTCATTAGTTGTTTAAATATCAACAAAATAAGTATAAAGTTTTAGTTTCTATAAAACAATGGGAGCTACCATGTTGTAACTTAGGTTACTTTCTCTGCTGTGGCCAATTAGGAACAGTTATAAATTGGTCACTAGAGTGCTCAGCCAATGGCTGTGTGGAATATAACAGTGTTCTGCACTTCCATTTCTAACAGGAACCGAAAAGCTTACAGTTTCAGAATGGAATTACTGGAACAGGGGACAAAATAAATAATGACAGTATATTGCAGACTTCTTTTCATTAGGGATGGGCGAATGTGTTTTTATTCAAATTCGAATGTTAGAATGAATGTTATTGTAGAAATTCGATTTACATAATAGAATGTTGATAAGAACGAATATTCTTAAAAATTCTACTATCGAATGTTTACAGTTTTCGAATGTCACATTCGAATTTGAATATTACATTTATAAAACACAATTGGAGACTAGAAATACTATTTCGAATTCAAATGTCACATTCAAATTCGAATATTACATTGATAAAACACAGTATTAGACTAGAAATACTATTTCTAATTCCAATGTCACATTCGAATTCGAATGTCACATTTGAATTCGAAATAGTATTTCTAGAATATTACATTTATAAAACACAGTATTAGACTACAAATATTATTTCGAATTTGAATGTTACATTTAAAAAACACAGTATAAGACTAGAAATACTATTTTGAATTTGAATGTAACATTCGAATGTCCCATTTGAATATTACATTTAAAAAACACAGTATTAGACTAGAAATACTATTTTGAATTTGAATGTGACATTTAAATTCAAATGTCAAATTCAAATATTACATTTAAAAAACACAGTATTAGACTAGAAATACTATTTCGAATTTGAATCTTAGATTCAAATTCGAATGTCACATTTGAATTTGAATATTACATTTCGAAATTGAATGAATACAAAGCTAAACATTCTATTATTCGAACAAATATTTTATTGAAAAATTCTAAAACAAAAATTCTAAAAAAGAATGTTATATAAACATTCAAAATTCGATTAGAATGAACGAATGTATCAAAATCCATTTTAAATTTCGAATTTTTAGAAACATTCGCCCATCCCTACTTTTCATATATATAATTTATCATTTTATATTACTATCTCAAAGTGTCTAATGTCCCTTTAAATAAAATAAAAGCAACATTTCAATACATGTTCATTATTTATTTGTCCTGGTTATGATATAAATTATCTCTGATTAATTATAATCCCTCTAGAAAGGCTGGAGTGCATTTGCTTGATCCGTAAACATTCTACACAGCGATTGGTTAGATTAGAACACAAGCTCATTACAGTTTCCCCTTAATTGGATACAGGAAAGCAGACCAGGAACATGAATTCCTCCAGGCTTATCAAGAGGTACATTCCTGAACTGTGGTTAGGGTTGCCACCTCAGCCATGTCTTCCTGGACACATGAGTTATACATGCTGCAGGGTTTGCAGGTAGGAACATGAATTTAAACCTTGGAAAGCACACAAATAGCACTATTCATGTTCCTCTCTGCACACCCAGCATCATGTATAACTTATAAGTGTCCAGGAAAACATGGCCGAGGTGGCAACGCTAACTGTGGTTGATTTGCAAAACCTTTTAAATTGTCCTAAACAAATGAAAGTTTTAAAGGGACAGGAAAAGCAATTCGTATTCTTTCATGATTCAGATAGAGAATACAATTTTTAAAAAAGTTTCCAATTTACTTCTATTATCAAATTTTTATTCTTTGTTGAAGTGATATCTAGATAGGTTGCGTGCACATGTCTGAAGCACTACATGACAGGAAATAGTGCTGCCATCTAGTGCTCTTGCACACTCCTGAACTTACCTTACTGCTTTTCAACAAAGGATACGAAGAAAATAAAGACAATTTGACAATAGAAGTAAATTGGAAAGTTGTTTAAAATTGTATGTTCTATCTCAATCATGCAAGAAAAAAAAAGGGTTTATGTCCCTTTAAATTAATTTAGTGCAGTGCTTAATGTCTCTTTAAAGGGACATGAAACACCTTGACATTGTAACAATATGCAATATACTTTAATTATTTATTGCTCCCATTTTCTTGTAATTTAAAATCTGTTAAATGTGGGTTTTGCAGTTCCTGTTAGAAGCAGAAGTGCAGACTCCAGACTTAACACTGTTATAGGCCACACAGTAATTTGTGACTTATTTATATCTGTCCCTAATTCACCTAAGCAGAGAAGAAAACCCATGTTGCAATATGGCAGCACCCATGGCTTTTGAGACACTTAAAGGGACATTACAGACGAAATTTGGATCCACATGGATGCATTTCAATTTTGAATAGAAGCATTTTTGTAATATATACGTATTAGCAAAAATGCTTCTAATAAAAGCTATAGCTGTTTATTAAAGTATGCACGTGGACCAGTATTCTAAACACAACCCTTGTTCAGAGAGCCTAAGATGCTTGTACCATCTGGTAATGATTCAATTTGTTAATTGCTGACATGATACAAGCCCCAATTGTGCTCTCAGCTGCTGTAGGATATAAAATGCTGGTGCACTGAGAATATCTAGCTATGCTTCACATGCACATGCAGAGAAAAATGTTACCACTAAAACTTTTGCTAGATGCATTTTTGCAAATACATGTATATTGCAAATATGTTTCTATGCAAAGATGTAATTCATCTATAAGCCTATAAATTTTGACCGGAATGTCCCTTTAAACAGATATAAGGGTCAAATTTGATATGTGCATTTACGCATTTCGATTTTTAAATACAAACATTTTTGCAATATACTTGCGTTAGTAAAATACTTGTAGTAAAAATTATTACTGTTTCAGCGAGTGACTAGGGGATCAGGATTCATACCATGCCTGCTCCGAAATTTGGCGTTGCTGTGTATTGTGTCAGTGAATACTAGTTAATATGTGGAATATAAACAACTGCTGAGTTTCTTAGAAGAAGTGGTGCACAAGCTACAACAGCATTTGTGCAAATGCACCCATGCGCATTTCAATTTTGACCTTTTTAATCCCTTTAAACTTTACACTTACCTTTTCACTATTTAAACAGCTAATATAATTAAAAAATAATTGCCATAAATAGTTCTTACCATAAAACATTTATTGAGTGTTTAATATCAAACAAAGATAAATATGCATATTGGGATAGATTATGAGTGGTTGCGCTCAAGCGATAAAGTCGTCGGAGTAGCATGCATATTACAAATTAAATAACATGCGTTGAGATATCGTGACTTCAGAGCTCCGGTCAACTGTTACGCGAGCCAAAAAAGTTGCACAAAACACAACAAAAATACATTTAAAAGTACAGTTACACTCATAATAACACTATCTAATAGAATTTTTTTTTTTTTTTAAATTGCAATAAAAAGTTACAAGGGCTCAAAGGTATGAAGTCTCAGGTGTTGAAAAAGAAGGGCTGCAAAGGACTTTAATATAGAGATACATACATTTTACGGTCTAAATATGTTTAACCCAGTCGTCCCGGGCGACTTTGATTTTCCTAAGAACGAATTCTCTGCCATTTTCTATATATAAGTTTCCTATAACAGTTTATTGCGTGCGGGCTTCTGTAGAGGCAGGAGGAGCAGGGGGTGTGAAAAGCAGAGTGGCCCCTGTCAACCCCTTCACCCAAAGCGACGTATATATACGTTGTGCGGTACTTTGGCTATTGTACCGCACAACGTATATATATGGCATCGCTTCAGGATGCTCCAGCAATCTCGGCTGTTAAATTACAGCCGAGATCTGGAACTCCTGAAGCTTCAGGCATCTCCCGCATATGGAGCCGGAGCGCGATTGGTGCTCTGCCTCCATATGAGGGCAGATGCATGATTGTTACAGACGGCGAGACTGTGTGTGTCACCGTCTGTATCGATCTTCTGCTGGAGCTGGCGGGAGGTGTGGACGGAAGGCGGGTGGGCAGCCCAGCAGGGGAGACGGGAGGAAGTGAGAGGGGCCCTACGCTACGTATTTTTTTTTTAAAGGGACAGGGAGGGATGGGGCAGTTGGGGGACACTACGCTACGGAAAAGTTACATAAAAAAAATAAATATATATATATATATATATATATATTTTTTTTTTTAAATGTTTTTCAAGTACTGGCAGATAGCTGGGCGGCAATAGTTAGGGCAGGGGAGGTTTTAGGGGGGATCAGGGAGGTTTGAGGGTTAGGGCTATCCAACACTGCAAAAAAAATGAAAAAATAAAAGTTTTTATTTTTTTTATTGGCAGACTGTCTGCCAGTACTTAAGATGGAGGTGACCAGTGTGTGGGGGTGGGGGGTGGGGGGGTGGGAGGGAAGAGAGCTGTTTGGGAGGAATCAGGTAGGGATCAGGGGGTGGTGAGTGTCAGATAGGAGGCTAATCTCTACACTAAAGCTAACATTAAACTTTTAAGCTACCTAATTAACCCCTTCACTGCCGGGAATAATAGAAGTGTGGTGCGCAGCTTCAATACCAAAAAGCAATGGCAAAGCCATAAATGTCTGCTATTTCTGAACAAAGGGCATCTCAGAGAAACTTTTACAAACATTTGTGCCATGATTACACAAGCAGTATGTAAATAATTTATGTGAGAAACCCAAAGTTTGTAAAAAAGCTACCACATTTTTTTATTTGATGGCATTTGGCAGTGAAATGGTGGCATGAAATATACCAAAATGGGTCTAGATCAATACCTTGGGTTGTCTACTTAAAATATATATAGATTTGATAGGTAAATAAAAAAAAAAACAAGGCTCTATTTCTGTTTAAATCGAGTGATCGCAAAAATGCTAAAAATGCTCCGGTATTTTGGGCAAGTTTTTGTCTGGAAGTCACGGTAGTGAAAGGGTTAAGCAGCATGTAGCAGCTGCTTTGCTTTGTAGACCTGGATGTATGGAAGCAGCAAGTCATCTTGCCTCTGAAAGGAATCTCTGATGCCAACAGTCACACGGATCAGAGGTATGCTTAAAGTGGGTTGTAAATTTTGTTGAATTATAGAAATCAGAAACGCCCCATACTTTTCCTCCTATGTTATGCAAGGTGTTGCCTGTTAGTTTGCAGGACAATCTGCTAATACACTGCCATCTTTACTGTTGTTTTGTTGTTATATAGCCATCCGGAACAGCCCGTACCTTCCCTCCTATGTTATGCAAGCCTGTCAGCTTGCACGATCATCAGGCATTATGTGTAGCCTCAGCAAAAGGTGCCTATCACTGCACACACACTTCCAGAACAGCTGCCATCCCAAGCTAATTGACACTCAGATAGATTACAAGTTTGTGCGTTCGTCTTTTAACGCTGCAAATATGGTATTTACAGCGTTAAAACAGCACCACAGCCATTACAAATCTTGTTAGTATAGGTGTACTGCAAGCCTTTTAGCCTGTAACGCAACGTCAGTACCGCACTCGTAAAATTGACATTTTTTAATGGGATTCCCATAGCGCCGGTATTACGAGTTTTGCGTTCTGGCTAAAAAGCGAGCGTTACAGCCTAAAACGGCAAGATCTGTACCCCCATCTAAAGTCAGTAGTTATGAATTTTACACTACAAAGCTGTAACATAAAACTCATAACTGATGTGTTAAAAATTACACTAACACCCATAAACTACCTATTAACCCCTAAACCGAGGCCCTCCCGCTTTGAAAATACTATAATAAATTTATTAACCCCTAATCTGCCGCTCCCGATATTGCCGCCCTTAATAAAATGTATTAACCCTTATTCCGCCGCTCCCCGACATCGTCACCACTATACTAAAGTTATTAACCCCTAAACCGCCACCCTCCCGCATCGCAAACACTATTTAAATATTATTAACCCCTAATATGCCGTCTGCCCACATCACCCCCACTATACTAAAGTTATTAAGCCCTATACCCCCGCCATTAAACCTATTAACCCCTAAACCGAAAGCCCCCCTACAATGAAGTATAATAAATTAAACTATTAACCCATAAATCAAAAGCCCCCACATCGCAATAAACTAATTTAAACTAGTAACCCCTAAACCTATCCCTAACGTAACCCTAACCCTAATGTAACCCTAACACACCCTAACTTTAACATAATTAAAATAGAGCTAAATTAAACTTACAATTATTCACTAAATAATACCTATTTAAATCTAAATACAAACTTACCTGTGAAATAAAAACCTAGCTACAATATAACTTGATATTACAATATGATTTGAACAGCCAATAGGATTTAAGCAGCTCTCATTCTATTGGCTGATTCCTCATCCAATAGAATTAGAGCTGCTTAAATCCTATTGGCTGATTCAAAATTTTCAGCCAATAGGAATGCAAGGGATCCCATCTTGGATTGCGTACCTTGCACTGAAGATTCAGTGTACGGCGGAGACTGTATGAAGAGGATGCTCTGCGCCGGATGTCTTCAGGATGGACCCGCTCGGTGCCGCCGGGATTAAGATAGAAGATGCCGCCTGGATGAAGATTGAAGAGGCCGCCTGGATGAAGACTTCTCGCCACTAGGATGAGGACTTAGCCGCTGGGATGAAGATTGAAGAGGCCACCTGGATGAAGACTGTGAAATAAAAATAAAACCTAAGCTAGCTACAATACAACTATTAGTTATATTGTAGCTAGCTTAGGTTTTATTTCACAGGTACGTTTGTATTTAGTTTTAAATAGTTATTGTTTAGTTAATAATTGTAAGCTTAATTTAGCTATATTTTAATTATGTTAAAGTTATGTTAAAGTTGTGCAATGATAAATGCCGACAGCGTATGCTGTCGGCATTCAGCGATATCTGTTGGACATGATACGCTACAGCGTATCATGTCGGACAGACATTGGTAAATCTACCCCTTTAACTGTATAGAAGTGGATGGCAACTGTGCTGGAAGTGTGTGCGGCCATAAGCACCTATTACTGAGGCTACACATAATGCTGGATGATCATGAGGAAGTCTGCGTAAGTTCTAAAATATTGTGTTCCCGGTTCCCCACAGTGTTAGTTTGCACGACAATGTACTGAAACATTGCCTTCTTCAGTGTTCCTATGTTTCTTGCCATGGTGTTATTCTGTTGTGGACCTGGTGATTATCTCAACCTATAAATACCATGCTACTTCATATCACTGGAGTAATCATTCAATCCTTCCTGTTTCCTGCATCTGCAATTTACCTTTCCCTAAAAAAATAGCAATCTGCAAACACTCTTCAATACTTTTTACCCCCCTGTGTTCCTCCCCCTCCCTCTGTGTGTCTCCCCCTCCCTATGTGTGTCTCCCCTCCCTCCGTGTGTCTCCCCCTCTCTCTGTGTGTCTCCCCCTCCCTCTGTGTATGTGTCTCTCTCCCTCTGTGTTTCTCTCCCTCCCTGTGTGTCTCCCCTCCCTCCGTGTGTCTCCCCCTCTCTCTGTGTGTCTCCCCCTCCCTCTGTGTATGTGTCTCTCTCCCTCTGTGTTTCTCTCTCTCTCCCCCTCCCTCTTTGTCTCTCTCCTCCTCCCTCTACGTGACTCTCCCTCCCCTCCCTCTGTGTCTCTCTCCCTCTGTGTCTCTCCCTCCCTCTGTGTTTCTGTCCCTCCCTCCCTCTGTGTGGAGCCCTCTCCCTTCTCCCTCCCTTCCTCTATCTCTCCCTCTAACTCCCTTTGGTCTGTGTGTCTCTCTCTCTTCCTCCCTCTGTATCTTTCTTTCTCTCTCTTTCTTTCTCTCTTTAGTTCTTTCTTTCTCTCCTTCTCTGTCTCTCTCTTTCTTTCTCTTTCTTTCTATCTCTCTCTCTTTCTCTCTCTTCTTCCCTCTGTGGGGACGAATTATCATTGTGCAAACGGACATGATCCGATATTGCGGATCATGTCCACTGCACATCGATAAACGCTGACAGCATACGCTCTTGGCATTCATCATTGCACCAGCAGTTCTTGTGAACTGCTGGTGCAATGCTGCCCCCTGCAGTTTCACGGCCAATCGGCCGCTAGCAGGGGGTGTCAATCAACCCGATCGTATTTGATCAGGTTGATTTCTGGCGATTTCTGTCCGCCGCCTCAGAGCAGGCGGACAGGTTATTGAGCCAGAAACACGGGGCATGCTGATTTTGCAAAATTCAAAGCCTGCCATCAACATCACGCACTAGGATCTTCATCAGACCAAGCAACTTTTTTTTTTGAGTCTTCGATGGTCCAGTGCTGGTGTTGTTGTGCCCACAGAAGGCGTACTCTCTTGTTCTTCTCTGATAACAACAGCATCTGACGTGGCCACCGGCTGTTGTAGCCCATTCATAACAGGTGCGCCTAGTGGTGCTTTGCAACAAGTTTTTCTCTGCACCAAGGTTGAATTCTGATGTGATTTGCAAAATTGGGGCCTGTCTGTTTACTTGCACAAGTCTTGCACCTACTATCATGCCACTTTCAAAGTCCATTAGATCACTGCTCTTCCCCATTCTTGCTGCGGTTTGTACACTTAACTGAAAGTTGTGTTGTAAGACCGCTGCTCCTTAACCTGTCCACCCCTTTTAGATGGGGGATTGAAATCATCCGATTGACCGCCAGTGAGCAGGGGGCGGCATTGCACAAGGATTTCACAAAAAATACTTGTACAATGATAAATGCAGACAGCGTATACTGTCTGCATTTAGCGATGTCGAGCGGACATGACACTTAATAAACCTACCCCTTTGGGGAAATACATAAACATGGTCGTGATATTCCAAGTTCAGATTTTTGCATGTGTCAGGTTAGCGCTCATGCGTAAACCTTTTACTTTCAACTTGTAACATAGGTGCTACACTACGCACGCAAAAAACTTACTTCTATCGAAATAAGCACGCAAGCAGGAGCACAAACTACCGCTCCACTCGAAATCTAGCTCATAGTTTGAATTCGTACACATGCTCTGGAGGGGCTGGTACCTCAGAAAGTGTACATATGAAAGATTGTGCACATTTTGATAATGGAAGTAAATTGGAATATTTTTATGCTCAATTTGAATCATGAAAGTTTAATTTTGACTTTAAATTTCCAAGGGGTTAGAGTGGCTGGAGTAATTATGGTGCTTATTTCATTTGACTAAAAAGTCTCTCTCCTATACCACCAACTTGCCCAGAGGGATACACTAACATGTCCTGGGTTACAAATTGCTGACATTCTTGACTAATGATGTCGCGAATACTTTGCTGGCGAATAGTTCCCGGCGAACATAGTATGTTCGCGTTCGCAGCGGCGGGCGAACATATGCGATGTTCGATCCGCCCCCTATTCTTCATCATTGAGTAAACTTTGACCCTTTACCTCACAGTCAGCAGACACATTACAGCCAATCAGCGGCAGACACTCCCTCCCAGACCCTCCCACCTCCTGCACAGCATCCATTTTAGATTCATTTGGAAGCTGCATTCTTAGTGAGAGGAGGGACAGTTTAGCTGCTGCTGATTTAATAGGGAAATCGATAGCTAGGCTAGTGTATTCAGTGTCCACTACAGTCCTGAAGGACTCATCTGATCTCTGCTGTAAGGACAGCACCCCAAAAAGCCCTTTTTAGGGCTAGAACATCAGTCTGCTTTTTTTTTTTCCCTGTGTAATCTAATTGCAGTTGCCTGCCTGCC
Source organism: Bombina bombina (assembly GCF_027579735.1). Lineage (NCBI taxonomy): Eukaryota > Metazoa > Chordata > Amphibia > Anura > Bombinatoridae > Bombina > Bombina bombina. Next base: position 473,380,040 of record NC_069501.1, read on the forward strand.
AGCGTGTGTGTCATGCTCACAGCGTATACTGTGCCCACTTGCCCAGTGCCACCACTCATATCTGGTGTAACAGTAGTGTAGATTTAAAAAAAAAACAACACTTTTTTGACTGTGAAATTATAGCAGACAGCTGCCAGTACCCAAGGTGACCGCCAATAAGGCAGATGGGGAGGGTTAGAGAGCTGTTTTGGGGGGGATCAGGGAGGTTGGAGGCTAAGGGGGGATGCTACACCACAGCATATGTAAATATGCTAAAAAAAAATAAATAAATAAAAATTAAAAACATATTATTTTAGTACTGGCAGACTTTCTGCCAGTACTTAAGATGGCGGGGACAATTGTGGGGTGGGGGAGGGAAGGGAGCTGTTTGGGAGGGATCAGGGGGTCTGATGTGTCAGGTGGGAGGCTGATCTCTACACTAAAGCTAAAATTAATCCTGCAAGCTCCCTACAAACTACCTAATTAACCCCTTCACTGCTAGCCATAATACACGTGTGATGCGCAGCAGCATTTAGCGGCCTTCTAATTACCAGAAAGCAATGCCAAAGTCATATATGTCTGCTATTTCTGAACAAAGGGGATCCCAGAGAAGCATTTACAACCATTTGTGCCATAATTGCACAAGCTGTTTGTAAATGATTTCAGTGAGAAACCTAAAATTGTGAAAAATGTAACGTTTTTTTTTAATTTGATCGCATTTGGCGGTGAAATGGTGGCATGAAATATACCAAAATGGGCCTAGATCAATACTTTGGGTTGTCTACTACACTACACTTAAGCTAAAATTAACTCTACAAGCTCCCTACATGCTCCGTAATTAACCCCTTCACTGCTGGGCATAAAACACGTGTGGTGCGCAGTGGCATTTAGCAGCCTTCTAATTACAAAAAGGCAATGCCAAAGCCATATAAGTCTGCTATTTCTGAACAAAGGGGATCCCAGAGAAGCATTTACAACCATTTATGCCATAAATGCATAAGTTGTTTGTAAATAATTTCTGTGAGAAACCTAAAGTTTGTGAAAAAGTGAACATTTTTTTTTTATTTGATCGCATTTGGCGGTGAAATGGTGGCATGAAATATACCAAAATGGGCCTAGATCAATACTTTGGGATGTCTTCTAAAAAAATGTATACATGTCAAGAGATATTCAGGTATTCCTGACAGATATCAGGGTTCCAATGTAACTAGCGCTCATTTTGAAAAAAAAGTGTTTTTGAAATAGCAAAGTGCTTCTTGTATTTATTTCCCTATAACTTGCGAAAAAAGCAAAGAACATGTTAACATTGGATATTTCTAAACTCAGGACAAAATTTAGAAACTATTTAGCATGGTTGTTTTTTGGTGGTTGTAGATGTGTAACAGATTTTGGGGGTGAAAGTTAGAAAAAGCTACACTACAGAACCCCCCCCCCCCCCCCCGAAAAAACTACTTTTTTTTTGCAAACTGGGTACTGGCAGACAGCTGCCAGTACCCAAGATGGCCGCCAATAAGGCAGATGGGGAGGGTTAGAGAGCTGTTTTGGGGGGGATCAGGGAGGTTGGGGGCTAAGGGGGGATGCTACACCGCAGCATATGTAAATATGCTATAAAAACTTAAAAAAATGTAAAAACCTTTAATTTTAGTACTGGCAGACTTTCTGCCAGTACTTAAGATGGCAGGGACAATTGTGGGGTGGGGGAGGGAAGGGAGCTGTTTGGGAGGGATCAGGGGGGTCTGATGTGTCAGGTGGGAGGCTGATCTCTACACTATGGCTAAAATTAACCCTGCAAGCTCCCTACAAACTACCTAATTAACCCCTTCATTGCTAGCCATAATACACGTGTGATGCGCAGCAGCATTTAGCGGCCTTCTAATTACCAGAAAGCAACGCCAAAGTCATATATGTCTGCTATTTCTGAACAAAGGGGATCACAGAGAAGTATTTACAACCATTTATGCCATAATTGCATAAGTTGTTTGTAAATAATTTCTGTGAGAAACCTAAAGTTTGTGAAAAAGTGAACAATTTTTTTTTAATTTGATCGCATTTGGCGGTGAAATGGTGGCATGAAATATACCAAAATGGGCCTAGATCAATACTTTGGGATGTCTTCTAAAAAAAAATATATACATGTCAAGGGATATTCAGGTATTCCTGACAGATATCAGGGTTCCAATGTAACTAACGCTCATTTTGAAAAAAAGTGGTTTTGAAATAGCAAAGTGCTTCTTGTATTTATTTCCCTATAACTTGCAAAAAAATGTTAACATTGGGTATTTCTAAACTCAGGACAAAATTTTGAAACTATTTAGCATGGTTGTTTTTTGGTGGTTGTAGATGTGTAACAGATTTTTCAGGGCCTGCCAGGGCATAGTGTCACACCAGTGCAACTCATATCTGGTGTAACAGTAGTGTACATTAAAAAAAAATACAATTTTGACTGTAATAGATTGAATAGCAGTTAGTTGTCTGCAAGCATGTGTGTCAGGCCTACAGTGTCTACTCTGCCAACTTCTGCCAGTGCACAGTGCCACTCATATCTGTTGTCACAGTAGCTTGCACGCATAGTACCACTAATCGAAAAATAAATGACAGGTAGAGGCAGGCCACCCCGCAGGGGCCGTCGTGGTCATGGTGCTGTGATTCCCTTTGGCCCTAGAATAATGCCCAGTGTTCAGAGGCCACGTACCCTGAACTCAAAAAGTTTTGAGGACATAGCTGACTGGCTATAACAGGACACCCAATCTTCTACAGCTTCCGCTCTGAACCTTGACGCACCATCCTCCTCCAGCTTAGCTTCGGGCACCTCTCAAGTTACCACTCGCCCGCCTGCCACCACCACCAACACTAGCACCACAGCCGCTTCACTTGATCTGTCAGAGGAGTTATTTACACATCAGTTGGAAGAAATGAGTGATGCGCAACCATTATTGCCAGAGGATGTAGATAACAGGGATATGTCTCAGTCAGGCAGCATTACACACATGGACGTACGGTGTAAAGATGATGATGTTGTACCTGCTGCGGGAGTTTGGTCTATCACTGTGAAGCGGGAGTAACCCTTACACTACCTGATTGATACAACATCATACCTGATGTTTTAAAGCACGTTATTCCAAACAATTTAGGAATGTTAGGTCCCCTCAGGAGGCACTGTTTAAAAACTAGTCCCCTACTCCTTCAAACAGTATGTGCATGTAAAACACAATTTTTTAAAAATGAAAATAAATAAACACACTCTATGGAGTCTCTAGGTGATCAAAAAAGCCTAGAGAAACACAAGATCCCTAAATTAAAAGCCCAGAAAACAAATAAACACCTAGATTACGAGTTTTGCGTTAACAGGGGTGCGGTGCTAACGAGCAGTTTATGCTCACAGCTCACTTACAGACAGCGCTGGTATTACGGGGTTGGCCACAAAAAAGTGAGCGAAAAGCAAAATTTTGCTCCACATCTCACCTCAATACCAGCGCTGCTTACGTTAGCGGTGAGCTGGTAAAACGTGCTTGTGCACGATTTCCCCATGGGAATCAATGGGGAGAGCCGGCTGAAAAAAAAACTAACACCTGCAAAAAAGCGGCGTTCAGCTCCTAACGCAGCCCCATTGATTCCTATGGGAAAATACATTTATGTCTACACCTAACACCCTAACATGAACCCCGAGTCTAAACACCCCTAAACACCCCTAATATTACCCCTAATCTGATGCCCCTGACATCGCCGACACCTGCATTATATTATTAACCCCTAATCCGCCGCCACCTACATTATACTTATGAACCCCTAATCTGCTGCCGCCAACATTGCTGACACCTACATTTTATTTATTAACCCCTACTCTGCCACCCCCAATGTCGCCGCCATCTACCTACATTTATTTACCCCTAATCTGCCGCCCCCAACGTCACCACCACTATAATAAAGTTATTAACCCCTAAACCTAAGTCTTACCCCCAAACCTAAAACCCCCTAGCTTAAATATAATTTAAATAAATCTAAATAAAATTCATACAATTCACTACATTATTCCTATTTAAAACTAAATACTTACCTATAAAATAAACCCTAACTAATAGTTACATTGTATCTAGCTTAGGGTTTATTTTTATTTTACAGGCAAGTTTGTATTTATTTTAACTAGGTACAATAGTTATTAAATAGTTATTAACTATTTAATAACTACCTAGCTAAAATAAATACAAAAGTACCTGTAAAAATAAAACCTAACTTAAGTTACAATTACACCTAACACTACACAATAATTAAATTAATTACCTAAATGAAATACACTTAATTACAATTAAATAAAATTATCTAAAGTACAACAAACAAACACTAAATTACAGAAAATAATAAAATAATTACAAGATTTTTAAACTAATTACACCTAATCTAATCCCCCTAACAAAATAATAAAGCCCCCCCAAAATAAAAAAGCCCTACCCTACACTAAATTACAAATAGCCCTTAAAAGGGCCTTTTGCAGGGCATTGCCTCAAAGTAATCAGCTCTTTTACCTGTAAAAAAAAGTACAAATCCCCCCCACAACATTAAAACCCACCACCCACAAAACCAACCCTACTCCAAAACCCACCCAATCCCCCCTTAAAAAACCTAACACTAACCCCCTGAAGATCACCCTACAGTGAGACGTCTTCACCCAACCGGGCCGAAGTAGTCCTCCAGACGGGCAGAAGTCTTCATCCAAGCCGGGCAGAAGTGTTCCTCCAGACGGGCAGAAGTCTTCATCCAGACGGCATCTTCTATCTTCATCCATCCGGCGCGGAGCGGGTCCATCTTCAAGACATCCGACGCGGAGCATCCTCTTCATCCGGAATTTTCTTCAACAATGACGGTTCCTTGAAGTGACGTCATCCAAGATGGCGTCCCTTCAATTCCGATTGGCTGATAGAATTCTATCAGTCAATCGGAATTAAGGTAGAAAAAATACTATTGGCTGATGCAATCAGCCAATAGGATTGAAGTTCAATCCTATTGGCTGATTTAATCAGCCAATAGGATTGAGCTTGCATTCTATTGGCTGTTCCAATAAGGGGTTAATAATTTTTCCTACCTTAATTCCGATTGGCTGATAGAATTCTATCAGCCAATCGGAATTGAAGGGACCCCATCTTGGATGACGTCACTTAAAGGAACCGTCATTGTTGAAGAAGACTCCGGATAAAGAGGATTCCCGCGTCGGATGTCTTGAAGATGGACCCTCTCCGCGCCGGATGGATGATGTTGTGGGGGGGATTTGTACTTTTTTTTACAGGTAATGCCCTGCAAAAGGCCCTTTTAAGGGCTATTTGTAATTTAGTGTAGGGTAGGGCTTTTTTATTTTGGGGGCTTTATTATTTTGTTAAGGGGATTAGATTAGGTGTAATTAGCTTAAAAATTATTTTATTATTTTCTGTAATTTAGTGTTTTGTTTTTTTGTACTTTAGATAATTTTATTTAATTGTAATTAAATGTATTTAATTTAGGTAATTAATTTAATTATACTGTAGTGTTAGGTGTAATTTTTTATCCTTCTGATGATTAGATTTTTTTTAATTATAATGAAGAAAGTGCTAAATTAATGGTTTTAATTTAATTTATTGATTATCCTGTTAATGGTCCTTTCTCACCTCACTCTTTATTCACATAACACATATAATATAAAATACACATGTGATTCAATTAAAACACTCACAATTCACATCATATATATAATGCAAATATACACATATGTGTGCAAGATGACTAATTTTTTATATTACATTTTTTTTACAGATATATATACTCTTTTGTATGGAACTGATTTTTTTTGCACTTGCACTTTATTACACTTGCATTGTATTTATTTTTGCGGTATAGAATTTTTTTGCACAAGTCACTTGAATTTTTTGCTATCTATTAGTTTTACCATTATAGTGCTATCTGTGTATAGGATTGGTTAGATTTTCAAATATAATTTCGTTGTCTCTGTTTTCCTACTTTGTACAATGACAATAAAACGAATCTAATCTAATCTAATTGTAACTTTGGTTAGGTTTTATTTTACAGGTAAATTTGTCTTTATTTTAACTAGGTAGTTATTAAATAGTTAATAACTATTTAATAACTAGTCTACCTAGTTAAAATAAATACAAACTTGCCTGTAAAATAAAAATAAACCCTAAGCTAGCTACAGTGTAACTATTAGTTATATTGTAGCTAGCTTAGGGTTTATTTTATAGGTAAGTATTTAGTTTTAAATAGGAATTATTTAGTTAATTGTAGTAATTTTATTTAGATTTATTTAAATTATATTTAAGTTAGGGGGGGTTAGGGTTAGACTTAGGTTTAGGGGTTAATAACTTTATTATAGTGGCAGCGACGTTGGGGGTGGCAGATTAGGGGTTAATAAATGTAGGTAGGTGGCGGCGATGTTAGGGCCGGCAGATTAGGGGTTAATAATATTTAACTAATGTTTGCGATGCAGGAGTGCGGCGGTTTAGGGGTAAATATATTTATTATAGTGGTGGCGATGTCCGGTTCGGCAGATTAGGAGTTAAAAATTTTATTTTAGTGTTTGCGATGTGGGAGAGCCTAGGTTTAGGGGTTAAAGGGACACTAAACCTTGCAATAAACTTTATCTCAAACGAACAAAACATATGTATTAATCATATTGACAATATGCATCAATTAAAAAATATTTATAGTTTACTGTATATTCATATTACAAAATTAATATATTTCCAAACCCACACTTACTATTTTAGATCTCCGTTACCAATAGTGCCTGATAACCTGCGTTATCAATATGGCCGTAATCCGCCATACTGCGCATACGCCTTATTCTTCAGTGTCATCGAAAACGTCACCATCCTTTTGAGATCCAGACCGCCGTAATCGAGCATTCTCTTAACAGATGTTCCAGCGTTCTCGAGCAGGTAAGATGTGAGCGCTTAGCAGCGATAATACCCCTAGTAATAACGAGCATATATTTTTAATATCTCACGCATCCGGCGGAATGATTTGCGCATGCGCGCGATGACTAATCCTTGGGATAATTATATGCATGCTAAAGCATAGCGATTGGACTAACTCTATTCTAATTTCGTCAATGAGAAAGGGGGTTTGGCTGGGGTGACGCGATTCCACAGATTTTGTATCTCCTTTTCTAAGGCAAGAAATACTTGTTTTATATTCAAATCAGGTAATTCTTAATCCATAAGTTATTTGTAATAGATTTTAGTCTGTTAAGTGGAGTAAAAAAAACAAAGTTTTGGAATCCTTTAATAGGTAGTTTATGGGTGTTAGTGTACTTCTTAGCACTTTAGTTAAGAGTTTTATGCTACGGCTTTGTAGTGTAAAACTCTTAACTACTGACTTTAAAATGCGGTACCAGTCTTGACAGGAGAGGGTCTACCGCTTACTTTTTGGAAGACTCGTAATACCGGCGTTATGCAAGTCCCATTGAAAATATAGGATGCGCAATTCACGTAAGTGGATTTGCGGTATTTCCGAGTACACCTGTACTTTCAAGACTCGTAATACCAGCGGGCGTTAAAAAGCAGCGTTAGGACCTCTTAACGTTGCTTTTTAAGGTTAACGCCAAACTCGTAATCTAGCCGAAAGTCTCTATAAAGGTTAAAAAAACTAACAGAAAAAGGTGATCACTGTGGGCACAAATAAATGTTTATTTATTTGAACAGAGACTCATGGAAGCCCCTATGTGCAGATCAGTTAAATAAATATACCCAAAAGATCTTATTTCTATGAGGATGAACCATTCTTGTTTTGACTATAGTTTAGAGAACACACACACAGTTTATATTTTTTACAACCTTGTTTATGAAATGCATAACCCCTTCCCACCGTTAGGACGTTTTCGGCTGTTCTAACTGTGCTAGGCTTTAGCGCCTTTAGGACGCATGGAATGTCCTACCTGTTTGGCTGTCCTGAAACCTTAGCTGCTTTCTATATTAATGGAAACATGGTCCAAAATAAAACATTCTTTAAGAAGTGTGACACAAATACTTATATAAAACAGGATAGCTGCCATCACCCTAATTGGTTAAAAAAATCAATTCTTGAGAATTCTCAGAAACTGCAGTAAGATAGAAGACTATGATCAACAATCTGAGATTCTTAAAGAAAGATTTATACAAAAAGGATCTTATATAATAAATGGCCAAGTATGTTTGTCAGATGCAGTCATGTGCAGTAGAGACTGCACGTGACAAACATACCTGGCAGTTTGGATCCTGACACTCAGCACTCAGCACAGAGCAAGGCTGAAGCGGAGTGTCAGGGAGCGTGGCTGACGGGAGCGTTGCGATGGGGGCGTGGCCGGGCGGTGCAATGGGGGCGTGGCCGGGCGGCGCGAGGGGCGTGGCCGGTCAGGTGTCGCCCACGATGGGGCGTGGCCGGGCAGGGTGCCGCGATGGGGGCGTGGCCAGAGAGGCAAAGGCTGTCAATTAAGACAGAGCCAGAGAGGGAGCAGGAGAGGGGGGGGGGGAGAAGGGCCAAAGAGGGGGGAGAGAGCCAAAGAGGGGGGGAGACAGCCAAAGGGGGGGAGAGCCAAAGGGGGGGGAGAGCCAAAGAGGAGGGAGAGAGAGAGCCAAAGAGGAAAGAGAGCCAAAGAGGAGAGATAGCCAAAGAGGAGAGAGAGCAAAAAAGGGGAGAGAGCCAAAGAGGTGGGAGAGAGAGCCAAAGAGGGGGAGAGAGAGCCAAAGAGGGGGGAAAGAGCCTAAGGGGGGAGAGAGCCAAAGGGGGGGGGGGAAAGCCAAATGGGGGGGAGAGAGCCAAAGGGGGGGAGAGAGCCAAAGGGGGGAGAGAGCCAAAGGGGGAGAGAGAGACAAAGGGGGGGAGCCAAAGAGGGGGGAGAGAGAGCCATAGAGGGGGGGAGAGAGCCAAAGAGGGGGGGAGAGAGCCAAAGAGGGGGGGGGGAGAGCTAAAGGGGGGAGAGAGCCAAAGGGGGGGAGAGAGCCAAAGGGGGGGAGAGCCAAAGAGGGGGAGAGAGAGAGCCAAAGAGGAGAGAGAGCCAAAGAAGAGAGAGAGCAAAAGAGGGGAGAGAGCCAAAGAGGAGGTAGAGAGAGCCAAAGAGGGGGGGGGAGAGAGCCAAAGAGGGGGGGGGGAGAGAGCCAAAGGGGGGGGGGGGAGAGCCAAAGGGGGAGAGAGCCAAAGGGGGGGAGAGCCAAAGAGGGGGGAGAGAGAGAGACAAAGAGGAAAGAGAGCGAAAGAGGAGAGAGAGCCAAAGAGGAGAGAGAGCAAAAGAGGGGAGAGATCCAAAGAGGGAGGAGAGAGAGTCAAAGAGGGGGGGAGAGAGACAAAGAGGGGGGAGAGAACAAAAGAGGAGGGAGAGAGAGCAAAAGAAAGGGGGGAGAGCCAAAGAGGGGAGAGAGAGAGCAAAAGAGGGGGGAGAGAGAGCCAAAGAGGGGGGGGGGGAGAGCCAAAGGGGGGGAGAGAGCCAAGGGGGGGAGCTAAAGGGGGGGGGGGAGAGCCAAAGGGGGGGGAGAGCCAAAGGGGGGGGGGAAAGCCAAAGGGGGGGAGAGAGCCAAAGGGGGGGAGAGCCAAAGAAGGGGGAGAGAGCCATAGAGGGGGGGAGAGAGCCAAAGAGGGGGGGAGCCAAAGAGGGGGGAGAGAGAGAGCCAAAGAGGAGAGAGAGCCAAAGAAGAGAGAGAACAAAAGAGGAGAGAGAGCCAAAGAGGGGGGAGAGAGAGCCAAAGGGGGGGGGAGAGCCAAACAGGGGGGGGGAGCCAAAGGGGGGGGAGAGAGCCAAAGGGGGGGAGAGAGCCAAAGGGGGGGGGAGAGCCAAAGGGTGGGGAGAGAGCCAAAGGGGGGGAGCCAAAGAGGGGGGAGAGAGAGAGCCAAAGAGGAAAGAGAGCCAAAGAGGAGAGAGAGCCAAAGAGGAGAGAGAGCAAAAGAGGGGAGAGAGCCAAAGAGAGGGGAGAGAGAGCCAAAGAGGGAGGAGAGAGAGTCAAAGAGGGGGGGGGAGAGAGCCAAAGAGGGTGGGAGAGAGCCAAAGAGGGGGGCGAGAACAAAAGAGGGGGGAGAGAGAGCAAAAGAAAGGGGGGAGAGCCAAAGAGGGGAGAGAGAGAGCAAAAGAGGGGAGAGAGAGAGCAAAAGAGAGGAGAGAGAGCGCAAAGGAGAGGGGGGAGAGAAAGCAAAAGAGAGGGGGGAGAGAAATCAAAAGAGAGGGGGGAAGAGAGAGCAAAAGAGAGGGGGGGAGAGAGCAAGGGGTGGGACTGCTGTACTGCAAAAAATGGCCCGTGTACACGGGCTTTAGTACTAGTATGATCAGAAAACCTTAGAATATGAAAGAAATTAGGTTAAAAACAAAATAAGATCAGTCCTGTTAGAAAATAATAAAAAAGAACCCTCAGTTATTAACAACTTCCCTAAATTTGTGACCACATTTAATGTAGAACATCAAACAATTAGGAAAATTATAGAAAAACACTGGCACATTATAAAGGAAGATGAATATCTTGGACCTCAGGTCCCTTCTAAACCTATAGTCATTTATAGAAAGGGACCGAATCTTAAAGGGCCATAATACCCAAATGTTTAAACACTTGAAAGTGATGCAGTATAGCTGTAAAAAGCTGACTAGAAAATATCACCTGAACATCTCTATGTAAAAAAGAAAGATATTTTACCTCAAAAGTTCATCAGTAGCCACATCCCATTGTAAAGGATTTCTAAGCAGCATATTAGTATGTCTGTCCTAGGACAGCTTAGGGGATGAGCCTCGTGCACTCTCATATTATTTCACCAATCAGGTAAAGGAAGCTTACTATGAAATCTCATGAGAGTTAAGTCAAATCTCATGAGATCACAGTAAGAGTTCATGACCTCAGCACTGCTGATGCTGATTGGCTGCAGTTCATTTCTTCATTTTTTTTATTTTGTTTACCTGCAGCTGGGAGCAGCCGAGTATAAGTTTTTACACAGAACTTACTCTGCTGAGCTGAGGAGATTGTGAGGTAAAATATCTTCCTTTTTTACATAGAGATGCTCAGGTGATATTTTCCTGTCAGCTTTTTACAGTTATACTGCATCAGTTTCAAGTGCATCAGGTGATATTTTCCTGTCAGCTTTTTACAGTTATACTGCATCAGTTTACCAGTTCCTCTCCTCCATTGCTATCCCCTGAACCCACCTAGCATGTAAGCTTAAGAGTCCAGCTGTTTGTTGATCACCTTCTCAAGAGCTGACTACAACAGTGCAACTCTTGGCAGGGCCCTCCACCCATTTGATCCCTATAACTGTTTTTTTTTGTACTCCGCCTTTGTTAATAGCGCTGCGGAATCTGTTGGCGCTCTACAAATAACCAATAATAATAATAATAATAAGTGATTTAGCATATGAGTATTATGTCCCTTTAAACAAAAATTAGCCCCTTCACTGATAAAGGACATAGCCCCTAAAAAAAACACTCCAAATAAGCAATATGACAGGTTTTGTCACTTGTGGTAAATGCAAGGGTTGCAATTATACTAGAAGAACACATAAAACATTTCATTCCACAGTAACTGGGAAAAAATATGAAATAAAAGAATTTATTACATGCAAGAGTAAAAATGTTATATACTTGTTGCAATGTGACTGTAAAATCCAGTATTTAGGACAAACGTCTAGGTTTTTAAAAACAAGAATATGGAACATCAAAATAAAATAGAAAAATCATGATGATCATGGAGTACCGCTACATTGCAACAAGTGTAAGCATTTTTCAAAGGAATCATTTCTGTGGATGGGAATAGAAAACGTAGACGTACATTGGCGAGGGGGGAATCTAGCTAAACAACTAAACGAAAGAGAACTGAAATGGATACACATGTTAAAAACATATGCCCAATGGGGTTTAAATAAAGATACAAGAATTGGTGCCTTTGTATAATAACTATTAATTGTAACAATAATTATTTGTAACTTTAACCATGCATTCACTGTGTACCTGAATCAGAGGTTACTATTATAAAAAATATTATAAAATATATAAAAATATTTGTGCAATTTTCATAATAAGGATAAGAATCAGTCACTTGCAATCGTCAACTAAGATGTCTCTTTTTATTATTTTTTTTTTTTTTATATATTAGTTTTTATTAAATTTTACAACATTACAATAACAATAATGGCAGAGATCAAGTGAGATGTAATACAATTAGATTATTGATATGCACATTGATACAAAATAAATTTTTTCAGGATGCCCCTAGCTTCAAGTCTCTGCACATTTTTGCTAAGGACCTTGGGGTCACAGAGTATCTAAGTCCAAGTGTATTCAGTTTATGCGTTCCCAAGTTTTCAAAATGGGGAGGCATCCGTAGTTCAATTCTCAGCAGTTCAGTGCCATGAATGCAATTTGAGATTATATATCCGTGGTATTTTGTCTCATGCTCTTTATAATAAGTAGAAATAGAATGAAAAAAGAGAAAGAATGGGAAAAGAAAGAAGGTGGTATAGCTTAATGGTGTTGTCATTTTATGCTCTCAAGAATCTGTAGTGGCGCCATCAAGTAATGTTACTAGTGTTATCTACTGAATTTGTATGATTCCCATATAAACATTAAGTCATGGTAGAGTGCTAATTGGTTCAGTTTTAAGTAGTGAAATCTTTCTAGCAAAAGGTTTTTTTCTACCAAGGCTATCCATTCTGATATGGTAGGAGTGACTGCTGACTTCCATTTTCTCGGTATTAGCTGGTTAGCTGCGTTGAGTAATATGTGGAACAGATGCTTTCTTATTTTACAGGTAATTTCAGCGGGGTGGCTCAACATTATAAGCTCTGGATTAGGTATAAGTTGGGTGTTTAAAATTTTGTTAATATGTGTAAAAATAGACATCCAGTAAGTTTTGATATTATCACAATCCCACCAAATATGAGAGAGGTGGCCTCTTTGAGAGCACCCCCTCCAGCAGGATCCTGAGGAGTGTTTATATATGTATTTAATTCTGGCGGGAGTAAGATACCACCTCATCATTAGTTTAATATTTGTTTCCTTAGCTTGGGCCGAATGTCCTGAGTGCATAAGGTTGGAGAATCTATTTTTCCAGGACCCTGCAGGTGATTGAATATGTAGCTCATTATCCCATTTTTTGGTATAGGAAGGAATATCTGGGTAGTGATGTTGTACAGCTAGTTTGTATATTTTGGAAATTACTCCCTTCACTGCTACTTGGGAAGTACATATTTGCTCATATGATGTAAGTGGACGGGTCAACTCTCTTCTAAACCTATGTGACATTATGTAATGTCTCATTTGGTGTACACGGAACCAAGATGTTAGGAATGGGTGTCCTAATAAGTCCAATTGGGATTTGTCTTTGATGTTGCCCACCTCGTCTATTAGGAGATGGATAGGAAGGAGCTTCAGGGGGTCTACATTAGAGCTACAATCCAGTGTGATACCTGGCTTGAACTCTGAGTTAAGCAGTAGTGTGGTAAGGAGTGAGTAACGGGATGATATTTTATTTGACGTTTTGCAGATTTGTTTCCAATCAGACCAAGTCCCATTGGAAAGTGAGGATGATGAGATGGAGTGTTTGTTAAAAAAAGCTGGGTTCCAGCAGACAGAATGTAAATTACATGTTGTTGCTAGGTCAGACTCAATCTGCACCCAACTTTTCTGGGGAGATGTAACTAGTTTATACCATTCATGTATTCTTTGTAGGGATATGGCAAGTTTATAAGATCTGAGATGTGGAACACCCAGACCCCCTTCAGTAGGGGGTTTAAAAAACGTGTTTTTATTTATCCGTGGGGGCCTGCGTTTCCAGATATAGTCGTTTATAATTCGTTGCATGGTGTCTAAATCTTTTTGTGTACCTGGTATTGGAACAGTCTGAAGAATATATAGGATTTTTGGTAGGAGGGTCATTTTTGTAGCTTGTATTCTACCTAGCCAAGATATGTTTTTTGGGAGCCATTGGGATGTAAGGGTTTGGAGTTCTGTGATCAGCTTACCATAGTTATATCTACATAGATCTGTCATTTTTGGGGTGATGCAAATACCAAGGTATTTTAGGAACTTAGATTGTTGTTTAAAGGGGCATGTTGATTTCAATATATTGAGAGTGTGAGTTGTTAAATTTAGGGGTAAATATTCTGATTTAGTCATGTTAACTAGGAAGTTTGAAATTGACCCAAATTGTGTTATTTCAGGGATCACTTGTTGTAGAGATATTATGGGGTCTGTAAGGGTCAAAAGGATATCGTCTGCAAAGACAGCCAATTTATGTGTTTGGTTAGCAATAGTTATTCCTTGGATTTGATTGTTTAAACGTATTTTGATGGCCAGAGGTTCAAGGGAAAGAACGAAAAGAAGCGGTGAGAGGGGACACCCCTGTCTAGAGCCATTGCGGATCTCAAAGGGCTCTGAAAGAGTGCCATTAATCCTGACCTGTGCTGTGGGGTTTGAGTAAAGTGCAAGAATCTTTTGGATAAAAGAATCTGGGATATGGAAGTGTTGTAGGGTCGAAAGTAAGTATGTCCAGTCCAGTCGGTCAAAAGCTTTTTCAGCGTCTGTGGATAAAAAAACAGTCGGTGTCTTGGTCTGAGTAGTGTATTCCAGTAGGTTAAGAACTTTGACAGTGTTGTCTTTTGCTTCTCTATGGGGTATAAAACCCACTTGGTCCTGGTGTATAATGGATGGTAGAATTTGGTTGAGGCGGGAGGCCAATATCTTTGCGTAGAGTTTGAGGTCTATGTTCAACAGAGATATTGGCCTAAAATTCGCCGGGGTGTTTGGGGGTTTGCCAGGTTTAGCTATAACCGAGATATTGGCCTGCATCATGGTGTCAGGGAAAGGTGACTCTTCTGTTATGGAATTAAACAAGTTTGTTAGATGTGGGATTAGGAGCGGAGCAAAAGTTTTGTAATATAAGCCCGTAAAACCATCGGGTCCCGGGGCTTTGTTTTGTTTTAATTGTTTTATAGCTTCTAATACTTCTGATGTCTGGATGGGATGATCTAAGTGTTTACGTTGATCGTCGTTTAGTTTGGGAATGGGTAGATTATCTAAGTATTTATTACAACATAATATATGGTTTTGGGGGTCTCTGTGAGGGAAAAGGTTATATAATTTGTGATAGAATTTTTTGAATTCTCTGGCTATGGATTTGGTGTCTTCTAACTGTTTATTATCTGACGATTTAATGGTGTGGATATAGGTTTTTTGTTGTTGTTGTTTTAATGCCCTGGCTAGGAGTCTGCCAGATTTGTTTCCTTCTCGGTAAAAGTTTTGTTGTAGATGTAGAAGTTGTTTTTGTGATTTAATATGTAACTTAGAATTGAGTTTTCCTCGTTTAGAAATGAGCTGTTCTAGAGTGGAATTATCATCGGGGTTAGATTTGTGTTTAAAATCTAAATCTGGAGTCGCATGATCTTGGAGCTCCGGCTCTAAATGCTCAAAAACCACATCAGAATAGCAATTAAAATGCAAATTAAGGATTGAGAAGCTATGGGCTAATTGCCTAATTGCCTGACTACAGAATAAAGAGAGGATCGCTTCTCCCTGCCAACGCAACAATCTAAAAGTGAGTCCGGGAGCTTGAATACAGCCCATAGACAGCAGCCATATTTGTGACCCCTGACCACGTGGACCAGCGCTGTAACTCATAATGGAGAACGCTCACTGGATCTTATTAGCCATTCGCAAACTCCTGGAATCTTACCAACACGAGTTCACAGCCACCTTAAATACGGCATCTGGTCTTGCAGCAGAAAATGAGACCTTGACAGTCAACTGTTTTCATGCCGATGGCGCTGTCGGAACTAGAGGAGCTGCCTCAGAGCCCCAACATTTGCTGCGCACTCCTGACACTGATAGGAGAGTGGATAGAAGCTCAGCATGTCAAGGACTTGATCAGAGGCTAGAAGAGCATTTAGCGCGGCAAGCTCAGACAGGCCGGTTGGAACTTGATGGTAGAGGGAAATTCAGAGCTGCGGACATGGCAGTGGCGTTGGGGTCCGGGATCTCAGATCCGGCCCTCGGGCCTCTTATAGCAACCGTAAATGTTCACCTAGTATCCTTACTAAAATGGTCTCTAATAGCTGGACAGCTATGGAGCTTGCTCCCAATATTCGCACCAGTTGGCTGTCAAGATCGGATGCCCCAGAGTGAGGAAAGCTGGGGGGGCTCTTCTCATCACTCTAAAACCGGAGTGGGATAATTCACCCGCAGCCTCAGTCCCCATAACAGGTGAAGTGTTTGCGGTTGCGAGGACATCACTATAAACTTGAACTATGCAATACTCCACTTTATTGTGGCTATGAAGTGGGTCCTCACCAACAATTGGGTCTGCTTTTAGAACGCTATCCACTCATGCTGACTATATTACTGTATTATATTTAAGCTGCAGGGCATAGCACTTACTATCTTTCAATGCCTCCACGGTTCTTCCAGTTTTCTTTTCTTTACTACTTGTACCCCCTCCACGGCTCTTAGCCCAGTGTGTATGGAGCTGCTTTGCTTAGATTCACTACCTAATTCTACATTATATATGCTTGCAGTCTGTGATCAGATCGCAGTATTTATCCAAGTTCTAGGAAAATTCCATGCTGTCAAGTTTTATTACTAAGGTGCTCATGTTTTCAGGTTTATCTTGGTGACTTGGAAAACTAGTTAACATGGTACATATTAGGCTACAATTCTCAAGCGACAGCAACAACACCTATATTTTTGGGGGTCTGTGTAACCCATAACATATGTTTCCCCCCTGTAGCATATTGCCTTCCCTGTATGATATTACCTTTAAGTTAACCATCTAATCTATAGATTTTATAATACAGTTATGAGAGGAGGAAAGATGTAATATGTTACCCTGTGTTTATACCATGTCATGGCTCCTTGTTTAACAGTGTTATAGTATTATTTGAGCTTGCAGCAGTTGGCACTATATGTTTGCTTAGGTTAACTGGGCAGTCACCCTCTATGGTTCTATGAGTGTCTCTAGATTTCTCTCATAAGGTTTTTGTACTTTTGCTCTGAAGATAAATATATGTTCAACTGTCATGGCATTATACCTTTCTGCTCATTATTTGAACAGCGAACTGGATATACAGCTCAGAGACTGTCTACGTTTATATATTGATTGTCAAGTGAAAGGCGTAGGACTTTGGGTGGCACTCAGCTCTTTATGTTTGGATGGCTTATGTTGATGTGATGTCATATTATTGTCAATTAAGGCTGTTCAATATGTATGTTATTTGTTATGCGCTATTTATTGCCCTATGCCAAGTTACTATACAGATATAAGACAGCCCATGTACCTTAGCTATACACACATAGTCCATTAAATGTTGTCCTGTCCTCTTTGGCTGGGGGCTGAACCTCCTCTATCTACAGTTAGTCAACCCTACAACTCCGCAACACAGATACTCTAAGGCTACTACAAGATAGAATACATACACCTAGCTTATTAAGATCCAGGTTACCCCGTCTCACACCTCTGTTACTTTATTATATTCAGCTTACCACCTCCTCCCCCTCCCCCATAATGTTCCTTCCTACTTGGAAGAGCTACTTAAGCGGTTTAGCTTATATGTACCGCAACCTTTTATATTGCAAGTATTATTGTGACATCTTTCTATTTCATTTGCTCTAGTTTACTTTTTGTTCTAATAAGAGGTATGTATTTTATATCGCTAAATTTTTTCTGAGATCTATTGGTTAAACTTATATTTCTAAGAGTAGATCAGATGTGGAAAAAAAAAAAAAAATATTTGAAAATGTCCTAGTTTCTTAGCAACAAAAAATGGAAAACTTGAGGTTTATTTCCAGTGTATGTTTACCATTTTTGATATGCAACCAACTGAACCTTATATGAAGATATAGCGGTTATTGTAACGTCTTTACATTTAAGTCATTTATTTGTTGTAATGCATCTATACCTCAATAAAAATATATAAAAAAAAAAAAAAAAAATCTAAATCTGCAATTTCTGTGGCTAAGAGATTGATCTCTTCTCGACTTTTCCTTTTAATTTGGGCAGCAGTTTTAATAAACTCACCTCTTATTGTACTCTTGTGAGCTTCCCAGAGGGTGCCCACTGCAATATCTGGAGTCGCATTTGTGGAGAAGTAAGAGGATATATGTTCCGTAAATAATTCTTTTTGAGCAGGATCCAATAGAAGGGAGTCATTAAGTCTCCATTGAAAATCCCTGAGAGGGGCTGTTGGCCAGTGTATGGTGCAGGTAACGAGGGAGTGATCTGACCATGTTGTATGGCTTATGGATGAGTGTATGGTATGTGACAGGATTAGGTGATCTACTAGAATATAGTCCAGTCTAGAATAGTTACGGTTGGGGTGAGAAAAGAAAGTGAAGTCCAGTTTATGGGGGTTAAAGTATCTCCAAGTATCATGTAAGCCGAGGAGTTTCAGTTTCTGCCAGATTTTATGCAGGTTTGGTGTTTTGGCTCTAGTAGTAGGGTTTGAACAGTCCACTGTAGGGTCAAGGGGAAAGTTTAAATCTCCTGATACTATTAGGGATCCCCTAGCATCTTTAAGGGCTAAGTCAACTACAGAGGTTAGGAATTTATCTTGGTGTGAGTTTGGAGCGTATACATTGATTAGAGTTATTGGCTTACCGTATAGGAGGCCTTTTAGACATAAATACCTGCCTTCTTTATCGCCTATAACTTGTGTCTTGGTAAAAGGAATCGATTTGTGAATTAAAATACTGACCCCATTGATTTTTTTGTGTGGATTAGTGCTGTGGAAATGTTGAGGGTAGTGCGGGGAGAAATATTTTGGGATACATTTCCCCTTAAAATGGGTTTCCTGTAGAAATAATATATGCCCTCCTCTTTTTTGCAAGTCTAGGATAGCTATTCTTCTTTTATTGGGGCAATTTAGGCCTTTGGCATTTTGCGTGAAAATGTTTAAATTTTGTCGTGAGCGGCTATCCATTAAATTCTAGAGTGTTGGTGAACCTGATATGTATTGATATACGTAACATTCTGAGGCATTCAAAAATGACAGTTTGAGCTTATATGAGAGAAAAGGGGAGTATAGAGAAAGAAAGAGGGGAGGGAATAGATATAAAAGGGAGAAAGAATAGAACACAGTAGTTAGAGACAGTAGTGTAAACAACATATCTCTATCAATAGGGAGACATACTCCCAACTAAGTGAGAACAATAATATTAAAAGTCAACATCAGATAACAATAAACAATAAACAGTTTAACCTTAACCTTAAATAGGCTATGTTAGCAGCTCTAGGAGCTCTAAGACACAAAATATATAGGTTTACCAGAACCTTTTTCAGGCCAATTACTTCCTCATAAGAGTTGTGATCAGGCAAGGATAAGTCCAAACGAAAGCCGGGCTTTCATCACCCCTTGTCCCCAAGTGATGGTGAATCTGATTGTGGGGATTTACGTGTTCTTCTCTGGGATGCCTGTCTCCATTCTCCCCGCTGAGGTAGTGGTGGTGCTTTCCTTGGGTTAGTGCCATCTTCTTGAGGTGTGGAGGTGTCATCCATTTGAGGCCTTGGAATGTCCAGGTCTTTACAGATGTTTGGGATGTCTTTAATGGAAGAGCAGGTGAAGCGTCTCCCCTTCCAGAGGACCTGTAGGTGAAAGGGGAAGCCCCACCTATATGGGATGTTAAATTTCCTCAGTAGCATTGTAAGCGGTTTGAGCTCCCTCCTTTTTGTGAGGGTCCTTTGTGATAGGTCTGCAAACATTTGGATTTCAGCATTTTCATATTTAATAGGTTGCTGCTCTCTGGCTAACCTCATCAGCTCCTCTTTTTCTTGAAAATTCGTGATGCGGGTTATAACGTCTCTTGGTGGTTGCCCAGCTAGTGGCTTGGGGCGCAATGCCCTGTGTGCTCTGTCCAGGCTGATTTTTGAGGGGGTGTCCTCTTTTTTAAGTGTACTGAAAAATTCCTGGAGATATTGTTCGATGTCAGATGGTGAAACAGATTCAGGTATTCCCCGCAGCCTAATATTATGACGTCTACTGCGATTTTCGACATCATCTATCTTATCTTCAAGCTCATTAATGGTGGTGTCTTGTTTATGTATGGTATGTTGGAGTTCAGAGATAGCCTCCGCCTGTGAATCCTGTATATTTTCAAGTGACTCAACTCTATTACCTTTATCTGATATGTCCTTTTTGAGCTCTGATATTTCTTCTTTAATGCATTGCTTGACCTCAGCTACAAGGGAAGAAAAATCCTTCTTTGATGGAATTGATCTGAACAGAGCTGAGGGTATTGTGATGTTATCTGCCCCAAGGCAGAACATACAGTGATGTGAGATGTCATCGCAGAAAATGCAGCATGTCTGCAGAAAGAACAGGACACATGCAGGAACTGTTAGCGCTTGAACTTTGTAGTGCTGCTCCACATTATACAGTTCTCTTCAAACAGAGCTGTGCTCTGGCTGCACTGTGTAAATTTTCCTTAACACAGTGCATCCAGGGCAAAGTGTTGTTTGAAGTGAGCAGTCAAATGGGCAGTAGCGCTGCAAAGCAGCAGCACATTGCTTGTTGACTGGCTCTCCAAGATTTTTTCAAACCCGCCCCTTAGCCTTTCCCAGTCTGCAAAGCTGTTTATACTGAATGTAAGAGCACTGCATCTTTTTATTACTACATGTCTATGTTAGACCAAGAGAAAAGGAAACAGATTTATTAAAGAGACATTTTAACATTTATTTTTTTTGTATGCAGCTAACTTGTCTTGCAATGCAATTTTCAACTACTGCACTATATTATAAAACATTAAAAATTGCTTTACTCTTCAGTTAACCAACACATTACAATTGAACTGGTGCCTTAGTGTAACTGTCTAATTTAAAATTGAATTTTATTTAAAAATGACCTGCAGAAAAATTTTCACTAAAAAAATCTCATTGCAGAAAGTAAAGAAAAGTTCTGCCTCTGGGGTTATCTGGAACCTGGTCACTTTCAGAATCAGATGAGCTTTGATTTGATCTTTGTTCTGGAAGGGATTCCTCCATGGGAGCAGATGTTTTGGAGTCTAATGCTTTGAAGTAGTTATTTACTGAATGAGTAGTCGCTTTCAGATGCTTAGTGGTTTTGCCAGATTTGCTGATTTTTTTTGGAGACATAGCTAGAATATTTAGCGTGGTATAGTCTAGCTGCGGGCACTGTAGCTTTAAAAGATGTTAGATATAACTGTTATGGTACAAGGGAATCCTTTATTCTTAGCTATTGTGTGCAGCAGATGAAGGCAATAGAGATGACAGCTACGGTTACATAAGGCTGAGAGTAATACTCCTATTCAACAGAGATTAGTGGTACAAGCTTATATTCACATAGATGTTTGATTAGGGAGTATGTGGCAAACAGTCCCAAGTTCCATTGCGATTGCACATATAATGCGGTATTTGTAGTGTTCCTACTATTTACCTTTATTGTGGACTTTCTGCTTAAGCTTCTTAGCTACTGGTTTTAGATATCCCCTTTTTAGAGGGTGCTTTACTGGATTTTCCTTTTCGCTCTTTAATGTATTTGTGCTGTTGCGGGAAGGTCGCATCTAAACTTGTTGTTGAAAGTGCGCAACAAACTCTAGCGCAGGATGCGGCCTGTTACGGATCTGCCGTTGCTCTGTATAAGCCTCTGGTTGTAAAAGGGTAGGTGTTGTGTGTGTTCAGTGATCTTACCGGAGCTGTCCTTATATGAAGCCTCACATTCTTGTTGTCTTAGGCAGCTAGAGCTGTGCGATTATCTTCCGATGAGGCCCGTTACACATTGGGCCTGTGTGTGCTTGGAGCGTCGGCTGTGCAGGTTAAACCTTTGTGGTGGGCAAAGTAAGGGCTACAAATCAAAGTCCAAGATAAGCGGGACACATCTTAAGGGTTTATAGCCCAGTAGTGCAAGGTGGCTATCGCCAATTACGTTCTCACTTAGCAAGGGACCAGGAGCTCAGTCACACAGCAGCCATCTCCTAGGCTGGCTAGCTCCGCCCCCTCCTTTTTATTATTTTTTATTTCTATAAATATACATTTGTAATTGAGGATCATGTCTCTTTATATTTGTGAATAGCACTGAATATATAAAAATATTTGTGCAATTTCCAAATAAGGATAAGAATCAGTTACTTGACTATTATGATGTCTTCTTTCCACTTACAATTGATAATCACATTGTCTCTTTTTTATCTTTATAAATATATGGCACTTGCATTTGTGAATAACATCAATATATTTTTCATCTTTTTTTATACAAATGGTGCTTGTTGCCGAAAAATAGCAGAAATTGATTCTATTGGACATTTAAGATCATGTGGTTCGTGCACCCTGACCGGACCTGAGAGGAGACTAGTGGAATGAAATTATCTGAAAGTGAACTACAACCGGCTAAAGAACGATTCCACACAATAGATGCAATAAAATAGCAGATAACCATTTTCTTTACTATGTAACATATATATTATAGGTTCTTTTATATGTTTATAGGTATAAAGAAAGTTAACTTTTTAAACGTGTGTAAACCTGTTCTCCTCCAATGGGGAAACAGCAGCATCATCAATTATGTATTTAAAGACCGCCTGTGTAGCGGTAAGGTGTGCTTTGGTTTGTAAAGCACTTTTATTGCTGTTGACAAAGACGGCTGGGTCCGTTGAAACACGTTGGGCTAAAATAAAATACAGTTTATCAAAAAACCTGTGAAATCGTTCTTGCATTGGGAGAGAGCCGGTTATTCGCAGTTTACACTGTGAGTATATATACACCATATTTAGGTGCTTCTGTCAGATATCTCAGCACAGTTCCTTATACTTAGAAACAAGAACATACTCAAATTGAGGAGGAAAAAAGAAGCATACAGTGACCTATAAAGTGAACCTGTGCCTCCATTTAGCACATCTTTCTATATGAGATTGCCTACTGAGGGGATTGCCTAGTGTCACAATTGCGTGATTTACATTTTTATTTATTTGTTTACATCAGAATGTTGTTCCGATGAAGGCAAATGAGTCACAGCAGGACGGGGTTAATACAAATATGCATGTTTCTTTTACAAGATATGACAAGTCCACGGATTTCATCCTTACTTATGGGATATCGCCTCCTGGTCAGCAGGAGGAGGCAAAGAGCACCACAGCAGAGCTGTATATATAGCACCTCCCTTCCCTCCCACTCCAGTCATTCTCTTTGCCTGTGTTTGTAGATAGGATCTGGCAAAGTGAGGTGTTAGTTTAGTCTCTTCAATCAAGAGTTTATTATTTTTTAAGTAGTGCTTCTGAGTGCTGCTTTGTGCTGGGTTGTAGCCTAGACCAGATCAATCTCTTCAGTTAAAAAAAGAGAAGTATCCGGTGGCTTTCAGGCAATAGGAACTGGTGGGACATAATTCTCACTGCGCCTCCTATACATGTTGCTGCCCTAATACAGATTGCCTAAGCACTTTTATCTTAGGCTTATCTTTGTCCACAGGGCTATGGGAGGGAGAAATACCTCTGGAAACCTGCTGGGCTACCATGCTGTCGCTCAGCACTCAAGGTAAGTGCTAACTTGTATTATTTCTGAGGACGGTGTCTTTTCTCAGAAGACAGTGAGCACTACCTTTTTTGTTCTCAAAAGTGTAAGATGGTCTCTTACTATGGACTCTTATTAATTTTACACTTCTTACTTGTGTATCACAGGGGTATGCGTGGGACTGCAGTGTTCAGGTTTTTTTATGCTCCTGGTGCCTGTACTAAAGATGGCGACCGGGAGATTGATTAGAGACTTGTGTGTTACAGGGGATCTATGCTGCACTGTAAGAGTCTCAATGTGTCTGGGTCTTTATGCTTACTCCCGGTGCCTGCCCTACAATGGCGACCGGGAGATTGTATGCACCTTGTGTATCGCAGAGGTATCCAGGATGCAGGGTACTCGGCTTGTTCTACTTGCTCCCGGTGCCTGTCCTAAATCATGGCGACCGGGAGTTTATATGTGGACTTGTAAGGGTTTGCAATATATTTATGCAGTGTCTATAGTTAGATTATAGACTGCTTGTGACATTTGGTGTTTTTTAACTGAAGTACACTGTCTGGGGTCCGACGGCTTTTTCTACTATAGCCGCTTGGGAGTTATTAATTGCTACGCCCACGAGGGGCGGGGCTACAGAATGGCTCCATTTTACCATCTAAGGTTGCCGATCGGGAGTGCTACCCGGTTACGCCCGCGATGGACAGAGATTGGCGATGCTATGTCTCTCTATAGACAATTGCGCGCCTTTTCTGTTTCTCATTAACGTTAGTCTTTCAGAGCAGGATACACAGGTTTCTCTGTGTGCTCACTGCATTTACGTTGCCGGTCAAAAATGTTTGCATGTGCAATGACATAGCAGTACCGTAATAAAGTGACTTAGGTTAATAGACTTTGTTCCATCAACATTAGACCTTACACCAACTGTGACCCCATTTACCGTCAGTGCTACAAATGTACGGTTATTTTTCAAATTTAAAGTGACAGGAGCGCTTTTTATTTGTTAAGGATCATAGGCACATAACTATACCGTTCTTTTTGTGCTAAAAGAAACAGTTCAGTTGTTAATTGTGTTCCTTCTTTTCATGATGTCTAAGATCACCTAGAAATCAGTTTGCTGCAGCTTGTGTTAAAATGAAACAAGTGCACCCATGAAATAAGGTTTTCTGATCCGCAGGCAGTACTATGCGTTTCCTTACCATTTCTAATGAATTGTGTCAAGGCATAATTGCTTTAGGTTAAGTGCAATGTCTATTCCCAGCAAGGTCAACATGCTCTAAGCAAATCGTTGCTTTAAAACATTATTATTATTATTATTATTTTTGCGGACAAGCTCTAGTGGTGGATAGCTTATCCATCTAGCAGTCAGAGGGTGGGGAACTAACCCTGCAGCAGCTGAAGGTTGTCGCTTGCCGCCATTCTACCCTGAATGCACCAGATTCCTATAGCGGATGCTTTCAGGCTACTTTACCTAACAGGGATAGTTGTACCTTCAAGGATTTAAAAATTGGAGGGTTTCCTTAAGCAGCGTTATGTTCATCAGGGGTTGTTTTATAACCGGCGGTCTGCGTGGTCACGGTTACGACTACGACTGCTTTTTGATTTTCTAGATGATTCTCTTGAGAATGAGACTTCTTTGGGAGCCGGACAGATAGCTCAGCATGCTAATGCACTGTGGTTGAGCTCTGTAGCAACCTGAGGGTTGCAGGTTCAATCACCGGCAAAATGAGCAGCGTCTTGAGACCCTTACGGGTGGTTAGCTGTGCTTTAAAAGTGTTCAGGATTTCTATCTTAGCGCGCAGGGCCTTATGGTTAAAATATTAGTCTACGGCTCATCTAATTCAAAGCTTTTGGCTATTCTTTACAAGGGGAAGACCCTGTTCTGGCTTGACTTGAGAGATATTATTCTGACTTCATGGGAGGTATGAGATTATTCCTCCTTCAGAATAAGAAATCAAAGTAGAGGGGGCAACAGAGGAATTTTCGTGCCTTTCAGAGATTTTCCCCCTTCCTCTTCCTTTGCACAGGAAGGTTACTGTTCGCAATCCAAATCAATCTGGAGACCAAACCAGTTTTAGGGTAAACAGTTTAGAATACGGCTGCTGATCCAAAGTCAGCATGAAGGGTTGGCCCCCGGTCCAGGGACCATTCTAGTGGGGGTGGGGGGGCAGGTTGTTAATTTCCTCCAGGCTTGGATATGAGATAATCTTCCCGCAGTGGAAGGTTTTTATCTTTCTCAATTGTCTGTAGGACCAGATAAGGGGAGAGGCGTTTTTACACTAGGTATGAGATCTCCCTTCTATGGGAGTTATATGTCCTGTTCCATTACAAGTATAGGAACTAGGGTTTTATTCAATTCTCTTTGTAGTTCCCCAATAAGAGGGAATGTCCCGACCTTTTAGACCGCGAGAGTCTAAACAAGTTTCCCAGGGTTTCATCCTTCGAGATGACAACTATTTGTACCATTCCTCCAATGGTCCTGGAGGGTCAATTTATGACTACAGTGGACATAAAGGATACTTCTATCCACAGAGGTCGTCATGGGTTCCTGAGGTTTGTCTTTCTGAACAAACGTTTCAGTTCGTGGCCCTTCCTTTCGGTCTGGTCACGGCACCCAGAATTTTCACAAAGGCTCTGGGGTTTCTGCTGGCAGTTCTAAGACCGCGGGGCATTTCAGTGGCGCCTTATCTGGATAATATTCTGATCCAGGCATCGTTTTTTCAACTGGCAAAGTCTGATACTGACATCTGTCCTTCTGAGGACTCATGGGTGGATGGTAATTCTGGAAAGGAGTTCGCTAGTTCCACAAGACAGGGGTTCTTCTGCGAACTCTAATCGACTCTCTGTCCATAAGGATCTTTTTAACGGACGTCAGAAAGTTAAAGCTTCTGAAGACCTGCCGATCCCTTCAGTCCAATCCTCGGCCATCAGTGGCTCAGTGCATTGAAGTAATTGGATTGATGGTGGCTGCAATGGACATCATTCCGTTTGCTCGTTTTCATCTCAGACCTCTACAACTGAGCATGCTCAGACAATGGAATGGCGATTATGCAAATGTTTCTCCTCAAATAGATCTGGATCAGGAGATGAGGGACTCTCTTCTTTGGTGGTTGTCGCCGGATCATCTGTTCCAAGGGACGTGCTTCCGCAGAACCTCATGGGTGATAGTGAAAACGGACGCCAGCCTACTAGGATGGGGTGCCGTTTGGAATTCCCTGAAGGCTCAGGATGTGTGGACTCTGTCGGCGTCTCTACTTCCCATCAATATTCTGGAGTTGAGAGCAATATTCAATGCACTTCAGGCTTGGCCTCATTTGGCTTCGGCCACATTCATCCGATTTCAGTCGGACAACATCACGACTGTGGCCCACATCAATCATCAGGGAGGAACAAGGAGTTCCTTGGCGATGACAGAGGTATCCAAGATAATTCGGTGGGCGGAAGCTCACTCTTGTTATCTGTCAGCAATCTACATCCCAGGAGTGGACAACTGGGAAGCGGATTTTTTGAGCAGACAGGCGTTTCATCCGGGGGAATGGGAACTCCATCCGGAGGTCTTTGCCAACCTGATTTTCAGATGGGGCAGACCAGAGCTGGATCTTATGGCATCTTGTCAGAATGCCAAGCTCCCGAGATACGGATCCAGGTCCAGGGATCCTCAGGCCAAACTGATAGATGCCTTGGCAGTGCCTTGGTCATTCAACCTAGCTTATGTGTTTCCGCCGTTTGCTCTCCTTCCCCGGGTGATTGCTCGAGTCAAACAGGAGAGGGCTTCGGTGATTCTCATCTCTCCTGCGTGGCCTCGCAGGACTTGGTATGCTGATCTGGTGGACATGTCCTCTCTGCCGCCGTGGAAACTTCTTCCATTGAGGCAGGACCTTCTCATTCAGGGACCCTTCCATTATCCGAATCTAATTTCTCTGCAGCTGACTGCTTGGAGATTGAATGCTTGATTTTATCTAAGCGTGGGTTCTCTGATTCGGTCATTGATACTTTGATCCAGGTACGTAAGCCTGTTACTAGAAAGATTTACCATAAGATATAGCGTAAATATCTTTATTGGTGCGAATCCAAGGGCTACTCATGGAGTAAGATTAGGATTCCTAGGATTTTATCTTTTCTCCAAGAAGGATTAGAGAAAGGGTTATCAGCAAGTTCCTTAAAGGGACAGACTTCTGCTTTATCTATTTTGCTACACAAACGTCTGGCAGATATTCCGGATGTTCAATATTTTGTCAGGCTCTGACTAGAATCAGGCCTTTGTTTAGACCTATTGCTCCTCCTTGGAGTTTGAATTAGTTCTTAAGGTTCTTCAAAGGGTTTCCATTTGAACCTATGCATTCCATAGATATTAAGTTGTTATCTTGGAAGGTTTTATTTTCTATTTCTTCTGCTTGCAGAGTTTCTGAGCTTTCGGCATTACAATGTGATTCTCCTTACCTTATTTTTCATTCCGATAAGGTAGTGTTACGTACCAAACCTGGGTTTCTTCCTAAGGTTGTTTCCAACAAAAATATTAATCAGGAAATTATTGTTCCTTCATTATGTCCTACTTCTTCTTCTAAGAAGGAGCGTCTGTTATATAACTTGGACGTGGTCTGTGCCCTGAAGTTTTACATGCAGACGACTAAAGAATTTCATCAATCATCTTCATTATTTGTTGTTTTTTTCTGGAAAACGTAGGGGCCAGAAAGCTACGGCTACCTCTCTTTCTTTTTGGCTGAAGAGTATCATCCATTTTGCATAGAAGACTGCTGGACAGCAGCCTCCTGAAAGAATTACGGCTCATTCTACTAGGGCTGTGGCTTCCTCATGGGCATTTAAAAATGATGATTCTGTTGAACAGATTTGCAAGGCTGCAACTTGGTCGTCTCTTCACACTTTTTCCAAATTTTCCAAATTTTATACTTTTGTCTCGTCTGAGGCTGTTTTTGGGAGAAAGGTTCTTCAAGCAGTGGTGCCTTCCATTTAGGTTCCTGTCTTGTCCCTCCCTTTCATCCGTGTCCTAAAGCTTTGATATTGTATCCCATAAGTAAGGACGAAATCCGTGGACTCGTCATATCTTGTAAAAGAAAAGGAAAGTTATGCTTACCTGATAAACTTGTTTCTTTTACAATATGACGAGTCCACGGCCCACCCTGTCATTTTCTAAGACAGGTCTTTATTTTTGTTAAACTTCAGTCACCTCTGCACCTTGGCTTTTCCTTTCTCTTCCTAACTTCAGTTGAATGACTGGAGTGGGAGGGAAGGGAGGAGCTATATATACAGCTCTGCTGTGGTGCTCTTTGCCTCCTCCTGCTGACCAGGAGGCGATATCCCATAAGTAAGGATGAAATCCGTGGACTCGTCATATCGTAAAAGAAACAAATTTATCAGGTAAGCATAAATTTCCATTTTTCTTATTTTTTGTTTTAGATTTATAGTTACACTTCATTATATCATTTGTAACATTTGTATATCATACAGGTACATCCAAACTATTCAACTATTAATTTAGATATTTTGACAATTTTACATTTTAAAGCGATGATGCACTATTCATTGTTAGGTTTAATACTCAGCATAACTCTATTATATGCAGAAAACAAACAAACAATGGCAGACTGTTCAGCTTATATGTATACATATACATATATACATATATGTGAATATCTAAAAAAACAAGCACATAGAGACACCTCTCATAGTGCAGATCAATTAGGTTTAATACAAATACATATAAAATACATTAAAAACTTTTTAGGGTAATCCCTACTCACAAATAAAACCTCAATCGAATGAGGTAAGTTGAGGCAATTGGATTCTTAAAGTGTCCCCATTTATAACTGGAAAAACTCCAGGCTGTAGTCCCAGTCTCAAGTTTTCAAGTCTGTTTATTTTTCCCGGTAGGATAAGCAAATAATCCTGTTTTGCTAATTGATGTTAGAAAGTCACTTCTGAAATAGTAGAATATCGCTCTATTTTGGAGCTAAAACAGACGCTGTGGATCTCCTTACAGTACCCAGAGAAACTCTTCAGCGTGTGTATCGAAAATGACGTAAGGTGGGCGTGGCCTTACGCGTTTCACGGTAAACAACCGCTTCGTCAGAGGCTTGATGTATGCCCACCTTACCAGCTGAACTTTTGTAGTCAGCGTATAGGTACACTCCCACCTCACGTCATAGATCGATTTTGACAGCAATGGTTTATCATCTGTCATTGGGGTAATGTATCTGCTCTTGTAAAAAAAGCGTCAAATATACTGTCATGTATGCTCTATTATAATGCCTATTTAACAACACGCACTAGCACATAAACAATTTCTATATTCAGTGTGATATCGCATAACGCTTCTTGTTGGACATTACCAGATGTAAAATAATAAAAGCCGTCAAGAATAAAGAAATATATAAAAAATATGCTATACTATGCTGGTGAACTGGCTATAGGATTTAATTTGTCTCTCATATTTAATTGTTTTTAAGTTAACCATGATGACATATTTTTGGAAATATTTTAAAGGGCGATCCTCAGTGCTCCTAAACATTTTCCTTATTTATTTTAATTGTTTGTCTATTGAAAGGGATTATTAAAAGGATTAGTTTATTATATTATTAGTATAAAATATAACTTACTAATAATGCTTTATTGTCAATCGGCTAGATTTGGAGTTTTGTCGGTAACGACCCGAAAATCTAACGCCGGCTTTTTTCTGGCCGGACCATAAAAATAACTCTGGTATTGAGAGTCCATATAATGTCAGCGTTAGGCTCCAAAAAAGAAGCGTAGAGCATTTTTAACGCAGCTTCAACTCTCAATACCAGAGTTGCTTACGCAAGCGGCCAGCCTCAAAAACGTGCTCGTGCACGATTCCCCCATAGGAAACAATGGGGCTGTTTGAGCTGAAAAAAAACCTAACACCTGCAAAAAAGCCGCGTTCAGCTCCTAACGCAGCCCCATTGTTTGCTATGGGGAAACACTTCCTACGTCTGCACCTAACACTCTAACATGTACCCCGAGTCTAAACAACCCTAACCTTACACTTATTAACCCCTAATCTGCCGCCCCCGCTATCGCTGACACCTGCATTTTATTTTTAACCCCTAATCTTCCGCTCCGTAAACCGATCAGCCAATCAGATTGAGCTCGCATTCTATTGGCTGTTCCGATCAGCCAATAGAATGCGAGCTCAATCTGATTGGCTGATTGGATCAGCCAATCGGATTGAACTTGATTCTGATTGGCTGATTCCATCAGCCAATCAGAATATTCCTACCTTAATTCCGATTGGCTGATAGAATCCTATCAGCCAATCGGAATTCGAGGGACGCCATCTTGGATGACGTCCCTTAAAGGAACCGTCATTCTGCAGTTGGACGTCGCCGGAAGAAGATGGGTCTGCGGTGGAGGTCTTCAGGATGGAGCCGGTCGTCATCGGATGAAGATAGAAGATGCCGCTTGGATCAAGATGGTTGCCGGTCCGGATCGCCTCTTCTTCCCGGATAGGATGAAGACTTTGGAGCCTCTTCTGGACCTCTTCAGCCACCGGATGATGGATCGCCAACCCCCGCTTGGGTTGGATGAAGATTTTGGAGCCAGGACGGATCGGTGATACCTGGTGAGGTGAAGACAAGGTAGGAAGATCTTCAGGGGCTTAGTGTTAGCTTTATTTAAGGGGGGTTTGGGTTAGATTAGGGGTATGTGGGTGGTGGGTTGTAATGTTGGGGGGGGGGTATTGTATGTTTTTTTTTACAGGCAAAAGAGCTGAACTTCTTGGGGTATGCCCCGCAAAGGGCCCTGTTCAGGGCTGGTAAGGTAAAAGAGCTTTTAACTTTAGTAATTTAGAATAGGGTAGGGCATTTTTTATTTTGGGGGGCTTTGTTGTTTAATTAGGGGGCTTAGAGTAGGTGTAATTAGTTTAAAATTGTTGTAATATTTTTCTTATGTTTGTAGATATTTTTTTATTTTTTGTAACTTAGTTCTTTTTTATTTTTTGTACTTTAGTTCGTTTATTTAATTGTAGTTATTTGTAGGTATTGTATTTAATTAATTTATTGATAGTGTAGTGTTAGGTTTAATTGTAGGTAATTGTAGGTATTTTATTTAATTAATTTAATGATAGTATAGTGTTAGGTTTAATTGTAACTTAGGTTAGGATTTATTTTACAGGTAATTTTGTAATTATTTTAACTAGGTAACTATTAAATAGTTCTTAACTATTTAATAGCTATTGTACCTGGTTAAAATAATTACAAAGTTGCCTGTAAAATAAATATTAATCCTAAAATAGCTACAATGTAATTATAATTTATATTGTAGCTATATTAGGATTTATTTTACAGGTAAGTATTTAGCTTTAAATAGGAATAATTTATTTAATAAGAGTTAATTTATTTCGTAAGAATAAAATTATATTTAAGTTAGGGGGGTGTTAGTGTTAGGGTTAGACTTAGCTTTAGGGGTTAATACATTTATTAGAATAGCGGTGAGCTCCGGTCGGCAGATTAGGGGTTAATAATTGAAGTTAGGTGTCGGCGATGTTAGGGAGGGCAGATTAGGGGTTAATACTATTTATTATAGGGTTAGTGAGGCGGATTAGGGGTTAATAACTTTATTATAGTAGCGCTCAGGTCCGCTCGGCAGATTAGGGGTTAATAAGTGTAGGCAGGTGGAGGCGACGTTGAGGTGGGCAGATTAGGGGTTAATAAATATAATACAGGGGTCGGCGGTGTTAGGGGCAGCAGTTTAGGGGTACATAAGGATAACGTAGGTGGCGGCGCTTTGCGGTCGGCAGATTAGGGGTTAATTATTGTAGGCAGGTGGCGGCGACGTTGTGGGGGGCAGATTAGGGGTTAATAAATATAATACAGGGGTCGGCGGTGTTAGGGGGAGCAGATTAGGGGTACATAAGGATAACGTAGGTGGCGGTCGGCAGATTAGGGGTTAAAATAATTTATTCAAGTGTCAGCTATGTGGGGGGACCTCGGTTTAGGGGTACATAGGTAGTTTATGGGTGTTAGTGTACTTTAGAGTACAGTAGTTAAGAGCTTTAGAAACCGGCGTTAGCCCAGAAAGCTCTTAACTACCGACTTTTTTCCTGCGGCTGGAGTTTTGTCGTTAGATGTCTAACGCTCACTTCAGAAACGACTCTAAATACCGGAGTTAGAAAGATCCCATTGAAAAGATAGGATACGCAATTGACGTAAGGGGATCTGCGGTATGGAAAAGTCGCGGCTGAAAAGTGAGCGTTAGACCCTATTTTGAGTGACTCCAAATACCGGCGGTAGCCTAAAACCAGCGTTAGGAGCCTCTAACGCTGGTTTTCACGGCTAACGCCAAACTCCAAATCTAGGTCAATGATTTTAAAAAACATAAATGTTAAAAACATTGTACAGACACACACACACACACACATATATATATATATATATATATATATATATATATATATATATATATACTGTATATACATATACTTATACAGACACACACACACACATATATATATATATATATATATATATATATATATATAAACATCAAGCAGGGATTTTGCACACACAATAAACTTCCAACTTTCGGGGTGCTCTGGGTAGGAAAAGTAAACAAATGAAATAAACAGGTCCCGCACTCTCCGCTGTGAAAGCACAAACTTCTTTAATTGAAATGTGATGTTTCGGGGTAGTTAGCCCCTTCTTCAGACAGATAACAAATTTAGTGCAACTTACACCCCTTAAATACCCTCCACAATGTACTGTGAATGCTGAATACCAGCAGCATCTCATCTGCGCAACTGAGCATGCTCAGAGATAACTACGGTGGCTGCATTGGAACAAACAACTAAAAGCAAAGTTAAAAATGAAAAATGCCTGAAATTACAATGTAACAATATTCATATAAACAAAAATGTAACCTAAGTAGCCCTGATATATGTGATGAATAACTCGTCTTCACAATATGTAACAAAACTAGCAAAAACAAAAATTGGCTACAAATAAATATTACATCTTAACTAATGAGGGGAAAATGTAAGACATTACTTAAAAAAAACAGGCAAGTAATGAATATCAAGTGAATTTATGAAATCCATACCCTGTAACAGGACATAATTAATTTGACCAGGGAGACAAATGAAACCTACCTACCGCAAAAATTGCTTTAACTAGGAGGGAATACGTCAAAAAGACATAAAAAGTATGAATACAATCTTAATAATACCTATATAATCTAATATTTACAATATATATATATATATATATATATATATATATATATATATATATATATATATATATATATATATATAAAAATAAATAAAACAACAATTAAAATTATGGGGAGGCGAAAAGTGAGTTTAAAATCTTCCACTAAACACAAAGGGGCCTATTTATGAAAGGCCTGTCGGACATGATCCGACATTGCGGATCATGTCCGACAGACCTTGCTGAATGCGGAGAGCAATACGCTCTCCACATTCAGCATTGCACCAGCAGTTCTGGTGAACTGCTGGTGCAACGCCACCCCCTGCAGATTCACGGCCAATCAGCCGCTAGCAGGGGGGGTGTCAATCAACTTGATCGTATTGGATCGGATTGAATTGCGGCGATCTCTGTCCGCCTCCTCAGAGCAGACGGACAGGTTATGGAGCAGCAGTCTTTAGACCGCTGCTTCATAACTGGTGTTTCTGGCGAGCCTGAAGACTCGCCAGAAACACGGGCCCTCAAGCTCTATACGGAGCTTGATAGATATGCCCCAAAATGTAGAGACAATAACTCATTGTGTAGTTAATTCACAAATCTAGGAGACTTGCTTTTCCCACAGAAAACCTTTGAATACATTGTTTCCAATGCAGCAAAGAATTCTGGGTAAGATATGCAAGTGAGGCTCACAATGACTTACTTTTATACTTCAGCCTGCTTTTAGGCAGACTTCCCTAAATTACCATATTATAAATTTACATGCACGCATACATATCTTCCTATCTATGTAAATTTGTGTACATATATATATATATATATATATATATATATATATATATATATATATATATAGCATTGTTAGCCTGTTCTATGGCGATTTACCACCTGGGTGCAGCTTTTTAGCCCAATAATGCTTTTCACAGAGTAGAACTTTCCTGTAGTATATCAGTCTGATCCCGCCTATTACGGTCAGTCCAGCGCAGAAATACCAGGCAATTCCTCTCTGAACAAGGAACACAGCAACCCCAGACGATCGTTTCGGCCTTCATTGGGCCTCGTCAGTGAGGTGTAGCTATATTCCTCTAAGCAAACTGAGCAAGGAGTCCACGTCTGGTTGCCCCTTTTTCCCATAGGGAGATTAAATACATACAGAGAGAAGTGCACTCACAGGAACGAACAACTGGCTCAATAGCATTGTTAGCCTGTTCTATGGCGATTTACCACCTGGGTGCAGCTTTTTAGCCCAGTAATGCTTTTCACAGAGTAGAACTTTCCTGTAGTATATCAGTCTGATCCCGCCTATTACGGTCAGTCCAGCGCAGAAATACCAGGCAATTCCTCTCTGAACAAGGAACACAGCAACCCCAGACGATCGTTTCGGCCTTCATTGGGCCTCGTCAGTGAGGTGTCGCTATATTCCTCTAAGCACACTGAGCATGGAGTCCACGTCTGGTTGCCCCTTTTTCCCATAGAGAGGCTAAATACATACAGAGAGAAGTGCACTCACAGGAACGAACAACTGGCTCAACAGCATTGTTATTAGCCTATTTATATTTATATACACACACATACACAGTAAAACCCACTTCATACTTATCCACCGTTGACTGTGATCCATACAATTAACATTCATAATTGAAAGTACGTGAAAATCTTGCGTGGTCCAGCACGGGGTGTTAATCATCCCTTTGCCCAGCGTATCCACGCTGTATATGCTACCCAGCCGTCAGTAGCTGTTTCGGTAATCAGAGCAAATCTCGCAGTATCACAGTGTTTGTGTTCAATTAACCCTTATTTTGCTTAATTCACATTTTATTATTAGAATTGTTCTATTTTATTATTATTTATTGTGCCTAACTTATAAATTAAACTTTATCATAGGTATGTACAGCATGTACAGTATTTAATGTTTGCTACTATCTATGGTTTCAAGCAACCACAGGGGTTATTTTTAAACACACAGACACATTATGTCACATCACATGCCATCTACTGCTATGAGCTCACTTGCAGATATACATTTCCAGAATTTCCCATGTTTTACAGTCACATTGGTTACAGAAAGCATAAATGTTTTATTTGGTCAAATTACATCATTATATATTGTTCCAGAACTTCTCTTTCTAGTTCTCTCTCTTTATATATGTCTGTTTCTAGATATGCTTATGTATGTATTTGTTACAGACAATGGGGCCGATTTAACAAAGTCTGGCGAACATGATACACTGCAGTGTCCGCCAGACATCGCTGAATGTGGACAGCATACGCTGTTGGCATTCAGCATTGCACAAGCAGTTCTAATGAACTGCTTGTGCAATGCCGCCCCCTGCAAATTTGCGGCCGCTAGCAGGGGGTGTCAATCAACCCGATCGTATTTGATCGGGTTGATTGCTGTACGCCACTCAGAGGCGGCGGATCCAGTTAAGGAGCAGTGGTCTTAAGACCACTGCTTCTTTACTCCTGTTTCAGTTGGCATAGTAAATCGGCCCCATTGTGTGAAACTGGACATTATGGGCGTGATCCGATATACGGCGCAGGTTTCAGCGCAAGCGTGGAAACCTGCGCTGCCCGTAGTTTTACCTCGCACCTCGACCTATCACATATACGGCGCCGACAGTTGCTAAAGTGCCGTAAGTCGGACAAACTAGCGATGTCCAGAAATTAGCGTAAGTACAAATTTCTGGATTCGTCAGTGACTTTTTAGAAACTGCCGCGGCATAAAAAAACTAACTAAAGTATAAAATATCCCGTAACTGTCTAACACGCCTCCCAAACATCATCCCGACACGTATACCCCTCTATCCGCAATCCCCCCTCTCACTCCTAATAATAAATATATTTACCCATAAACCGCCGCTCCCGGACCCTGCCGCCACCTACATTAACTATATTACCCCCTAATCTGATCCCCCTACACCGCCGCCAGCTATATTAAATATATTACCCCCTAATCTGATCTCCCTACACCGCCGCCACCTATATTAAATTTATTACCCCCTAATATGATCCCCCTACACCGCCGCCACCTATATTATATGTATTACCCCCTAATGTGAGCCCCCTACCCTGCCGCCACCTATATTATATGTATTACCCCCTAATGTGAGCCTCCTACCCCGCCGCCACCTACATTAACTATATTAACCCCTAATGTGAGCCCCCTACCCCGCCGCCACCTACATTAACTATATTAACCCCTAATCT
The DNA here is from genome assembly GCF_027579735.1 of Bombina bombina. NCBI lineage: Eukaryota > Metazoa > Chordata > Amphibia > Anura > Bombinatoridae > Bombina > Bombina bombina. Next base: position 473,416,824 of record NC_069501.1, read on the forward strand.
GAGCCCCCTACACCGCAGTCACCTATTTTAAATATATTAACCCCTAATATGATCCCCCTACACCGCCGCCACCTATATTAAATATATTAACCACTAAACCTAAGTCTAACCCTAACACCCCCTAACTTAATTATTATTGAAATAAATCTAAATAATATTAATATTATTAACTAAATTATTCCTATTTAAAACTAAATACGTACCTATAAAATAAACCCTAAGATAGCTACAATATAATTAATAATTACATTGTAGCTATTTTAGGGTTTATATTTATTTTACAGGTAACTTTGTATTTATTTTAACTAGGTACAATAGCTATTAAATAGTTAATAACTATTTAATAGCCACCTAGTTAAAATAATTACCAAATTACCTGTAAAATAAATCCTAACCTAAGTTACCATTACACCTAACACTACACTATCAATAAATTAATTAAATAAACAACAATTATCTAAACTAAAATACAATTAAACACACTAAACTATATTACAAAAACAAACAAACACTAAATTACAAAAAATAAAAAAAGATTACAAGAATTTTAAGCTAATTACACCTAATCTAAGCCCCCTAATAAAATAAAATTGACTGCGGATGAGAGCTACTTTAATTCTATTGGCTGATTTGAATAGCCAATAGAATAAGAGCTACTGTAATTCTATTGGCTGATTAGAATAGCCAATAGAATTACAGTAGCTCTTATTCTATTGGCTATTCAAATCAGCCAATAGAATTAAAGTAGTTCTCATCCGATTGGCTGATTTGAATTTGAAGGCTCAAATCAGCGAATAGGAATTCAAGGGACGCCATTTTTAATCGCGTACCTTGAATTCCTATTCAGTGTACGGCGGAGATCGTATGAAGAGGATCCTCCACGCTCCATGGCTCCGGTCTTCAGTTGCAGCATCGCCGATCTTCAGTTCCAGCATCGCCGGTCTTCAGTTCCAGAGTGGACGGTCTTCAGCTCCGCGGTCATCAGTCTTCAACTACTCCGCTCCGCGCCGGCTGGTTCCTGGAAGAAGAAGAGGTCGCCGCCTGGAAGAAGACTTTTTTAAGGGGGGATCGGTGGGTTTTAGAATAGGGGTGTGTGGGTTGTAATGGGGGGGTTGTTCTTTTTTTTTACAGGTAAAAGAGCTGATTACTTTGGGGCAATGCCCCGCAAAAGGCCCTTCTAAGGGCTGGTAATAGAGCTGATTACTTTTTTAATTTAGTTTAGGGTAGGGAATTTTTATTATTTTGGGGGGCTTACTACGCCTGCAGTTTGTGGCGAGGTTAAAATGGAGTAAGATTTCTCCATTTTTGCCACGTAAGTCCTTACGCTGTATATTGGATACCAAACTGCGCGGGTTTGGTATATCACTCTATGGGCCAAAAAACTACGGCCGAAGGGTGAAATATACGAGCGTAACTTCTAGGTTACGCCGTATATGTGATACCAAACCAGCGCAAAATTTGGCGTCGCTGGCTTTTGGGGGCGACGCTGCATATCGGATCGGATCGGATCGGGCCCTATATATATAATGCCTAGTGTGAAATAAAAAATATTTTGCATATTGTCTAATCATTTTATATACCAAATTAGCATTAGGCAATATAAGTAAAGAAATAAAGAGTTAACATATATGTCATGATGTCTCTTGATCCCCTTATTAAAACTGCATTTAAAGGGATATTCTAGTAGTGCTATTCATGATATTTTTTCCTTTTATTTTCCTCAATTTTTTTTTTTTTTTTAACTATTTAGTATTTTTTACAATATTGAGTTTGCTTAAGGCAATCTGTGTAATGATGCATGTCGTTCAAAAATGCATTTAAAGGGGTATTCTAATAGTAAAAATGTATTTATTATTAATATTTTTCCTTTATTTTTTTTAGCTATTTCTTTAAAAAGTTTTCTACTTGACTGAAATATATCTAGCTCCGATCTTAATGGTATGCATATTTTATGCAAGTGTGGGTCAGTATACAAATCTATGCAATATCACTTTTGTATACAAAAATGGTCTTTTTTCAGTTTTCTCATGTGAAGATTAAGCGAAAGCAATGCCCCATGTTTCGAGTGCAAATGCACAAGTTTGCTAATTGCCAGCCCATTGTCCTATTGCACATGCACAAGCCTAGAACAGAAACATTCAAGCCTAAATCCATAATGATCTCTCTTTCCTGTGGAAGTGTATCATCGTTATTATTAATTATTATTAAAAACAGTCCATTTTGTTTTGATAACATGTTTTGAAATGTAGTGTAATTATATTGTTTTGTGCTAGAGCAAACGTCACCTGAAAGGGTGATGTGTGTTTAATTGAGCTCATAGTCTTATCAGCACATGTATTTGCTGAGAATGTCAAAAGGAGTATCAGTGAGTGAGTATAAGGTAAGAGATTAAATGTATGTGATACTGAGTAGGAGTATGTGTGCATGATAGTGAGAAAATAGCCCTTTAACAACCCCCGGACGGGCACATTTAGACATCTCTGCCCCTGTCCGCCTGGCATTGCGGCTAGCAGGCAGAAATACGTTGCTTGCATTTATCATTGCACAAGCTACTGTTTGTGCAACACCGCCCCCTGTTGCTGTCAATCACCACAGTCAGAGAAGTCCGGGGGATTGAAAAACGCCACTTTATAGTGGGCGTAGTAGGTTCAGAAGCAGCGGTCTGATGACGGCTGCAGGCTCGCTCATTCATTTGCAGCATCTTAATTAGAGCCTAATATATGTATATATGCTAAATTCATAACCCCTCATTTGAAAGCAAAGATGCCTCTTCAGCAATGTCAGGGTCCCTTGTGGAATTCAATTTTTAATAAAGCTGCATTGAAAATAAACCAACTCATTTGGGGGATGTTTACTGGTTTCATGCTACCAAATATTTGTTAAAAAATGTTTTTCAAAATAATTTCATAATATTATTTTATACATTTTTTAAAGTTTACTATATTTCATACATTGCATAACAACTTAAAGGGACATGAAACCCAAAAATGTTCTTTCATGATTCAGATAGAGAATACAATTTTAAACAACTTTCTAATTTACTTCTATTATCTCATTTGTTTCATTCTCTTGGTATCATTTGTTGAAGGAGCATCAATGTACAACTGGTTTCTAACTGAACACATGGGTAAGCCAATGACATTCTGTATATGTATGCAGCCACCAATCAGCAGCGAGAACCTAGGTTCTTTGCTGCTCCTGAACTTACCTAGATAAACCTTTTAGCAAAGGATAACAAGAGAAGGAAACAAATGAAATAATAGAAGTAAATTGGAAAATTGTTTAAAATTGTATTCTCTATCTGAATCATGAAAGAACATTTTTGGGTTTCATGTCCCTTTAAGTTGTTATCCAATGTATGAAATATAGTAAACTTTCTCTTGGATTTTATACTTACAATGGTTAGGCATTAAAAAAATTTATAAAATAATATTATGAAATTATTTTGAAAAACATTTTTTAAAAAATATATAAAAGTTAAAAAAAAATAATAATAAAAAGAAACAATTAAAAAAAAAAAAACTTCAATCACCTTAGCACCCAGGTGGTAAAGTTCTTAACACTCAAAGGGTTAAAGGACAGTCCAGTCAGAATTGAAATGCATTGAAAATAATTACACCTTTGAATAGAAACATTTTTGCTATATACAGGTGGCCCTCTTTTATACAACAGTTCAATTTACACCGTTTCAGAATAACAACCTTTTTTTCCAGTCATGTGACTGTTATTGAAAAGCATTGAGAAGCAGTGCATTTATTAAAATAGCCAGTAGGTGGAGCTGTCCGCCTGTGTTGCAGCAAAGCCAAGCAAGCTGAAATTAATCAGTTTAACCAGACCTGAGCTATCGAGCAGATTTCAAAGGAGCAAGATCTTCCTGTCTATAAATCAGTCCAGATTGGAATGCATAGAAATAACTGTTTGCAGAAAAATGCAAGTGAAGTCTGTGTTGTGTGATTATTTTATTAGGTTTATAATGCCATTTAGCAAGTGTTTTTGTTTATTTAACTTAGTTTAATTATATATTCTGTGTTGTGTAATTATTTTATTAGGTTTATACTGCTGTTTAGCATTTAAAGTCTTCATTTCAAAGCTTTAAAAATAATGTATTAGGTGTTATTTATGACAATTTTGAGAGGGGCCTGGAACCTATCTCCCTCACTTCCCATTGACTTATATTATAAACTGGGTTTCAATTTACAACAGTTTCGATTTACAACCATTCCTTCTGGAACCTAACCCTGGCGTAAACTGAGGGCTACCTGTACATGTATTGGCAAAAATGCTTCTAGTAAAAGTCACTGCTTTAGCTAGATATTTTCAGTGTACCAGCGTTTAAATGCAGCTGTTAATAGTGCCATTGGGCTTGAATCATGTCAGCAATTTTGTGAATTAAGTCTTTACAAAATGATACGAGCACCTTTGGTTATCTGAGCAAGGGCTGTGTTTAAAATGCTGGGGAACGGTGCATACTTAAATACACTTTTGAAACAGCTATAGTTTTTATAAGAAGCATTTTTGCTAATACATATATATTGCAAAAATGCTATTCAAAACTGAAATGCATCTGTGTACATTGCAATTTTGTCTGGAATGTCCCTTTAAGGCATTATATACCATTCCTAAGCATATTTTCATACATTGCCTGTAGCTTATTCATGTACAATATATGTAGAGAGAGAAAGAGATGTGTGAGTGCCATCAATCTATCTGTAAATATGTGTGAAGAATATATGGTCATATCACATGATTGCATGTTCATGTGATCTCACTTGCAGAGCTGCATCCCTAGAATTTCCAAAATGGACAATACAGTGTTGTTTTTCAGAGGAGTTAGAAAATTTCCCTAAGTATTTTTAAGTGACTATTTTTCAATGGACTTTCCCTATATTATCCCTCCCTGCTTCACTGTCCTCCCCCACCCCATAGTTCAATTTTAATTCTCATATTTTATCCCCTCCTCTCCCTTTTTTCTGTTTCCTTTCTCTGTTCTATCATTTTGGCGCCCTTTCTGTATTTGCTGCAGGCTTACAGAGGCAGATATAGTGACTCAGCAAAAAGTCTCTACAAGAATGCCGTCCCTGTGCCCCCCAGAGAGCTATCTGGCACTAGGTCAGCGTTTAGAGGTTGACCGTGATTCAGGATGTGGTGCTCAGCAGAGAGAGAGAGGAATATTAATTGTTTTTTTTATCCTGAGAAAGAGCAAGTCATTCTCAGAGACGTCCTGTCTGAGGAAGGGGAAATTTATAGTTCTCACAATGAAAAGTAAATCTTACTGGGGAATTCCCCTGCACTATTGTAGAGTCTGGAAAACCCAGATGGACAGAATGAGGGAAAAATAATGAGAGGGAGAGAGCGGTGTTAAAAAAGTGTGAACTGCCTGTACAAGATTAACCACTGTTTATGCAATATTAGTTGCTGCCTGCTAACACAGCATTACATCATACCTAAGTAAACACAGCCTGTTCTTTTTGCTGGTTATGTGGCAAATAATAGAAAAGTCATTGCAGTTATAGTTAGGCTATATTGACACTTTAAAAAGGAGCACATATGAAACATACATATGTCAGGACTGTTTCCAGGGCTGTTTAAATAAATGTTTTGTACAAGAACCCTGACATATGTATTTATCATGTGTCCCTTTTTAAAGTGGCAATATGGTCACCCTAGTTATAGTGTCAACCCATATTGATTCTATGCATGATAACATAAGCATAGGTCACATATATATATATATATATATATATATATATATATATATATATATATATATATATATATATATATATATATATATATATATAGATAGATAGATAGATAGATAGATATAGATTCATTAAAATTATGGGGGGGGGGGGGATAAAAAACTGAAATTAAAATCCTCCATGTCTCAAAATTAAATCAATGTAAATATTTGCATAGGAAATTAGTACATCCAGGCAAGTATCCCCGCTTGCTTTTCCCCAGAAATTCTTAATATGCAATGTTTCCAATGCACAAGAGAATTGTGGGTAAGATATGCAAATTAGATATGCAAATTCTCAGTTTTTTTGCTTCAAAAATACTGTTTTGACACAGTGATCCTTTTAACAGGATTATGACAGCAAACCAGAAATCACTCACTAGACAAGCCTGTTTCGTTTATTTTGGAACTCATCAGTAGGAGATAGATTTCTGGTTGCTGCATTGTATATTTACATTGATTTAATTTTAAGACATGGAGGATTTTAATTTCAGTTTTTTATCTCCCCCCATAATTTTAATGAATTTTGGTTTAACCATGAAAATAGCTTTACCAATGCAGCAACCAGAAATCTATCTCCTACTGATGAGTTCCAAAAAGAATGAAACAGGCTGTCTAGTGAGTGATTTCTAGTTTGCTGTCATAATCCTGTTAAAAGGATCACTGTGTCAAAACAGTATTTTTGAAGCAAAAAAACTGAGTATTTGCATATCTAATTTGCAAATCTTACCCACAATTCTCTTGTGCATTGGAAACATTGCATATTAAGAATTTCTGGGGAAAAGCAAGCGGGGATACTTGCCAAGATGTGCTAATTTCCTATGCAAATATTTACATTGATTTAATTTTGAGACAAGGAGGATTTTAATTTCAGTTTTTTTATCTCCCCCCATAATTTTAATGAATTTTGGTTTAACCATGAAAATAGCTTTACCAATGCAGCAACCAGAAATCTATCTCCTACTGATGAGTTCCAAAAAGAACGAAACAGGCTTGTCTAGTGAGTGATTTCTGGTTTGCTGTCATAATCCTGTTAAAAGGATCACTGTGTCAAAACAGTATTTTTGAAGGGAAAAAACTGAGAATTTGCATATCTTACCCACAATTCTCTTGTGCATTGCAAACATTGCATATTAAGAATTTCTGGGGAAAAGCAAGAGGGGATACTTACCTAGATGAACTAATTTCCTATGTAAATATTTATATATATATATATATATATTAGTGAAAGTAGATGGTCAGATAAGGTATACTATTATTAATGTGTACTACAGTGTTGTCTGTTGGCATTCACCAGTAAAAGTGCACTTCCACTGCTCGTTGTTAGTGAATGTTCTAGGTCCTGGTTTCTCAACAGCCGGGCCACGACCCAGTACCGGGCCTTGACAGCCCTCCTGGTGGGCCACGACCTAAAATATCCCCACTACAAGCTGTGACAGGCCTGCCGCCCCAAACATAAGAAATACCGGTCAAGCTTGTCACAATGCCAGTGCATGTGCATTGTGCACATGTAGAGGCAGTTCAGTGGGAGGACAGCGTGGGAAAGGAGTAGATAGGACTGGACTGAGGCACCACAGCAGGGCCGTCTTTAATATTGACTGGACCCTGGGCAAAAATTTTCTTGCCCTCACCCCATGCAATTTCGCTCTCCACCCCAACATCCCAAAAAACGACTATATCAATTTATTTTATAATTTTTTTTAAATTATTAGCCCAGCAGTGGATCATCCACTGCTGGGCTAATCATTTAAAAAAAAATGAAATAAATTGCAATATGTGAAACTGGACGTAAGCAATACTAATAAGTAAATAAATATATCAATTCCTCCACTGTGGATTCATTTATTATTCTTTTGAATGTGATTCTGGTGTGAGGTTAGCTGGTTAAAGAGATTTAGGGCAGCCAACAGGAACAAAGCAAGGTAAAGACTGAGGAGGAAGCATGGAGGTGCAGTCAAATATAAGTTTACTGACTGGAACAGCAGAACTACTATGGGAAGCAGCAAAATCTGAGACAGAGAGAAAACAAAAACTATAACAATAAACCTTACTTTAATGTGTGAAGTATCAACATGACACTATACATCAGCCACAGCAGCACATGTCACCTCTTTGCTAGGAACAAGTTCCCTCTCACCCTGCACTAGACAATGCTGCATGGGGAGTGGCATGTGTGCACTCACTTATTCTTCCCACTGACACCTTTCTACAAAGCACTGTTCCCCTGACAAACTTCAGTTAGTTGATCTTAGGGTCACAGCAGAAAGAGCAGGGCTAAGGGGACCAGCAGACTGGATGCTGTCTGCCCAAGGCTGAATGGATACAGTGTGAGATGAATCACACAGCTTCAAGACTGAAGAGAGCAGTGTATGCAGCTGCACAGATGCTCAAATCCTCACATGCCTGCCGCTCCAGCTTTCTGCTGCATGCGCCTACAGTCAGCTGTTAGGGGTAATATGAACCTGATGGCAGCCATCTTGTTCTTCGCAGCCATCTTGTTCCTCGCAGCCATTTTGTAATGAATAGACTTTATTATACTGGGGTATTATGCAGTGAGAATTATATGCATGTTATGAGTTTCTTTAGCTATTCGGCCTTGCCAATGTACCCTGGCCTAATGCCTAGAAGTAAGATAGAATAAGATAATGTAAACAAGAGGCTTTAGACACTCGGTTGTCTCTGCAGATGGTAGTTTGTTATGACTCTGTAAATATTGTTATGAGAAACTCATGTTCCAGTTTTTCCTTGTAAATTGCTCTGTATAACTGTGTAAGATGACGCGGTCCTAACGTGTCATCCCCTTAACCCTGTATGTCACTATAAGAAAGGCTTGCACTGTGCAATAAACAGAATTGGCTTTCGATCATAATGCTGCGTGGTCTGAGTCATTCTAAGGGGCCCTTATCAGGTAATCTACATATGCCTCAGGTGGTACACTAGGCCCCAGGCTTTGGCCTGCACTGACACTTACCCCCTGAAGGGGACACCTAACAGTTTTGGCGTCAGGACAGTGGGATTCGCAGTGAGTAACTATGAGTGCTTTTACCATGCTTTCTTTCTGTGAATTTGAACCTAAATTTAGTCTGGTAATAGGTGTTGATAATATATGATATAAGGTTAAAGGGGTTCCTGTGGTTGAAGCACAGGTTTGCGGAGGTTAAAGTCCTGCCGGCAGTTGTGATACCCCTCCAGACAGGTAATCAGTCCTGTGCTGGGACACGACAGGTATTGTGAGTCCTGTCGGTGATAAGCGCGCAAGTAATATATGTATGCCAGTCGACGGGAGGTTCTTTTAAGATAAGGTCCCCCGGGCGAACTTGGCAGTGAAGTGAGTAAGTCTCACGTGTGTTGAAGTTTCCCATATTCATTCCCATAATAGAGTTTTGCTACCCACCTGAAGCTCATGTTGATATCTGATGCTTGCTTTTGCTGCTATATAAAATTATGCTGTGCGTAGAAAATATTAAGTGGCTGTGCATGTTAATTGTGGCTATTATTGTATTGAGAAAGGGGAACTGCTCATAGATAAGAATGCACAGAGAAAATTACATGTATAAGGTAAAAGAAAAGAAGAGTTAATAGTTTCTGCAAAAGACAGAAATATTTTTTTTAAAAAAACACGGTCAGTAAGTACTGCTGTTTGATAAATAGAGAAATCTCTGTGTTAAAGAATGTAGCAGGCAAAGAAGGGGGGCCACCACTGAGCGCGCACATAGCTCAGAAAAGAAAAAAAAAAGAGAGAGAAAAGAAATCCTGTCTCCGTTTGTAAGATTTTTTTTGTTTGCTTGCAGTAACAAAACTGAAATTTTGTATATTGAGATGCATAATGTGTGATGGTCTGTAGGTTCTCACTATGGTATGCGTGTAACAGATTTACTTTGGACCAGGAACAGAATGTATTATTTGAAAATGATTGTCTCAAACCCTGCAAAAGTGGCCATTTTGTGGGGTTTCGAAAAAAAAGAAAAAATGCATTGTGGAAATGGTGAAAAGTTAATCTAGTGTTTTTTATATATATATATGTATGTCGTACGCTAGAAAATAGATGCTTTTCTGAGAAAGGAAAAAAGGGAGTGAATCTCTGGTATGCGAGATGGAATGAACTTGAGTGTCTGTATCGTAAGAATGTTTCCTTATGTTTCTCTGTTGGGAAATCAGACGTTTTAAGAAGATATTTTGTAATGTTATTTTATATAACTGTATTTCAAAGTCACCAGCATGTTTTAAGTATGTGGTATTCATATGCAGTTTTAGTTTTAAGTGATAATTGTTGTTCGGCATGTAAAGATATGATATTGTTTTTGCAAGTGAAGTAACGGCTTTGAAAGTGGCTTTGAAAGTGCGATGGTGTGTGTGATTTTTTGTCACGCTCTGGTAAATATGAAATTGTTTCTGGTATGATTAATGGGTTAACATATGTTGTATTTGTAAGGTCTGTGCAGGGCGTGGGTGCACACAATGAAATATATTTATAGGCTGTAATTGAAAGTTTTTCTAAAAGGGCGTCCGTTTTTGTTGCAAGTAAATTAATCTGCAGGTCATGCTACAGTACAGAGGTGAAATTGGTGTGGTAAATCATACAAGCAGCCTAAATTATGGTTAGGATATACATATGTAATTTGCGTGATGAATGGTTAGTCCTTAAAGGGACGGTTCACTGTAACAAGGTGTTGCTATTAATGTATTGTCCATGACTTGTTACACAAGCGGCATATTATCTTATATTTGTCTGGAAAATCAGAGCTCAGTGCGTAGACGGAGCAATAGAAAATTGTCATTTTCTTATTTAAAGAACCAGTGCAATAACCCTGTATTAGTAGTTTGCTAAATATATTTTTAGAGACCTTTCTTTGTATATATTTATTTTAAATTTGCTGTTCAGATAGCAGATATTTTTTTTGCAGCATAACTTAATTCTCTCTGTAATGCAAACTGAAGTGATAAGTTGTCTACAATTTTAGTGTCGGGATCCGTGAGACTAGCGGACAGAAAAGAAAAAAAAAAAAACAAGAAAAACCAGGAGAGAAAATATTTAAAGGGATACAGGAAAACTGGTATAACATCTGAGAATTTAAGGGAATATTTACATAAAAGACGATGAGGTTTACTGTAAGCCTAACACTAGTATATTTCACTGTGTTAGCAGTTTCAATTAAAGATTATTTTTAATTTGGTTAAAATGTCCCTTTAATTAGCCTGCATCCCACTGTGAGTGCGTTCTTATGCTGCTTATGCTTGCTTAGGCTATTTAATGAACGTCAGTATACATTTTCTTTATTATAAGGATCATTGGGATTAATTTAAAGGAGAAATTGTATTAGTATTTCTTTTTCAGAAAGCTTATTTTTTGTTGTGTTATATACGGTTGTTATATTTGGCTGGACAACTGCAGAATGGTGAATATCAATTATATACAACGTTAAATCCAATAATTTTGTTGTGGTTAAACTAATTAGCTTTTATCACGTTTTAGTGTGAATTTTATATTTTTAAGCAGTAAACAGTGTTTCTCCTTTAAGTAAAAATGAAACTTTGAGCTTGCCTTACTATCTTTGAGAGGAATGATAACACTGTGCATGTTTTGCTTTTCTTTAAAAAAAAAAAGTTTCTCTGTTTGGCTTTGTTGCAGAGAGAACGATTTGCATTTTACATTTAAAGCGGCAGTACTGGTGTTCTATGTTATAAAAATGATAACTATAAATTGCTCACTACAAAGAAACAAGTATTTATATTATATTCTGTCACAGAATATAGCTTAAAAATGATAATTTTATTTCTGTGGCTGTCAAACTGTATCTCACAGATATAACTCTTTGTTATTTAAAATAACCCCCACTGCGTTCAATAAATAAATGAGATATTATTTAATGAAGTGATTTCAGTGACACTTTAAAAATATATATAGTTATTTGGTTATTAACTAGTCTACCACTATTATTGCAATGACTTTGATTGCTGCTTAACAGTTAAGCCGTGGTCTATAAGGTGTCTACAAATAAACACCCCTAATTAAGGCAATAGGGGTCAGCAAACAAATGATGCACATTTTATCTGATTCTACTGCATTTATATAACTTGCTAATTTATCTGTTCACAGTTTTGGTTTTATTTATATGGCTTACGTGTATTCTGTCTCTTGGTGTTGTAATGAGATTTATACAGCCTGTGATAAGAGGCAGTCCTCAAAGGTTTAAAAAAAAATTAGCATATAAGCCTACCTATGTTTGGTTTAATCTAGGAAGGTTGGTTAAAATTAAAAGTCCTATCTGAATAATGAATTTTCATTTATCCTAGAATGTCCCTTTAACAGTGGCTACTGTGGTTATCTGATCTGTCCCAAATAAGCGCAATTTTATTTGTGCAATCTGTAACTTAAGTTTCTTGGGCATCTGCTGTGATTGCTTTCTTTGTGTGATATTAAAGTTTTGTACATAGTGGATGTTTTTAATTGTTTGTCATGTTCTGAGTGTGTTGCATTTCAGCGAATGTCAGAATATGTGTTGCATTCTAAGTTAATTGTGGTTGTTTGAAATTTGTGTCAGCAGCTAATGTTTCGTTTTGTGTAAGACAAGAACGATTGGTTTTCATTGTTTGTTATGTTTTTCTCTTTTGTGGACAGCATATTGAATTGTGAAGTGTATTTCATTTTGCTTGCTATTGAGAATTGTCTCTGCATGAGTGGAGTGCATGATTTATCGTTTAGTTTCTTGTTATCTTGTGTTTGCGTGTCACATGAGATGTTTCACGCTAACATGGGGGAAGTATTGATGAGTATTGATGAATATCTTTATGTAATGGAGGAGATTATTTTTAGGAGGTGAACCTACAACGTTTTGAATCTCCTCGTACAATGTTATTGTGTTAATTTCAGATGCCTAAAATGTTTTATTTTTCTATGTGGTTCTTAACACTATATTTGTATTTGCAGGATGAGAGTATGCTGTCTTCAGAGATTGAAACACACTAACTGAATTATTTTTGAGTTTCCATATTTAGGTAAAATCTGTACAGGCAAAATTCCATAAGTGCACTCTTCAAAAGATTAAAGATTGAAAGCAAGTAAACCTTTAAAGAAAGAAAAGATAAAGATGAAAGACCTTTTGTCAAGCTTGTTTTAACCATCATACTGCAGTAAAAAAAGTTACTGAACTATCTTTGGATCCATTCTTTGCTTTACATGCTGGTACCAGCCCCAGAACTGGACTCTGGGTAATCCATGACTGTTTTCTCTGATGTGTGTCTTCAGGACATAAAGACTATCCTTCTCTGGACTGTGCCTTACCGCTCGATATGGAAGTCCTGTTATGCTGTTACAGGATCAACCAATTAAATTAGGGGAGTATTGTTTTAACTCCATTCCTTATATTGCTTGTTTTGTATTTTCTTGTATTTGTTTTATTTTTATTGATCATATTTGGTCTAAGAAGGACACGTCTAAGCTAGAAGTTTATAGTAAATATACAGAGAAATGTTTGTTCAGGGAATAGCATAATTATAGTTTATGAAAGCAAATGTATTTTTCCCTTTTATTAATTAGTATGGTATCTGCAAAGTGAATTTGGTCATTCCTGATGTTTGTCAAAGAGAGTAATTCTTACCATAAAGATGTGTTTACCTTTAAAAGAGCTTGTAGTTTTAAATGATGTTCTGTTTGTATGCTTTCCTCATATAGGAGTGTGAGAGAATTTAGGTTGGAGAATTATAAGCATTATAGATAGCAGCCATCCAGAATAAAGCAACACAAGGTTCTTTTATTTTTTAGAAGTTCAAAGTGATATAGAGAAGTTGTAAATTTTTCTCTGAGAAATGTCAATGTATTTAAGTTGTATTATATATCAACAATCTTTTGTTTGATTTTAAATGACATAGGATGAAAGTGACGTTTTATTTGGACATAATTGTGATTGTATTGCGGTGTGTACTCATCCTGTACTGTTTCTGTTTGCTTCCTAGACTCCCTGTGACTCGAGTGTCTGCTTGCCATGGGTATCCACTGGTTGCCTTGTCTACCCCATGAACAAACCATCAGATTTCCAGTATCTCCCTGCGGAAGAACCGTGGATAAGCACCCCTACTGCAAATGAACTGTTGGAGAACTGTATTATAGCAAAGTGTCAAGGTGCAGCGCTCTCAAATGGACAAAGACTGTTCTTAAAGTATTCAGAGGCCACCTAGAGACAGTTGTGCTGTTGCTATGTCATGCTTTACTGTGGAAAAGGAACTGTTGGACATATTGGGGGGGTGCTAGCAATGCAGGTGGAGAGATAGATGATGCAGCGTTGTTTGGGGGTAGATGGGGGCTGGTTGGGTCTCTGTGCTGGTAGACCGGTAGTTTTGGGAAGGCTGGAGGATAGATGGAAGGTATTGGAGGGACTGTACCTATATGCAGTGACAATTAGCCTATAAAAGTATATCACGACATGCGAATATTTTTCTCTTTAGTATTCTCACAGAGTTCTGTTACCATAATATAAGGCTTTACTAATTTTCTATGCCTGTCTATTTTTATGTTATTCTGTTAGAATAAAAGGATGGTATGTTAGGGGTAATATGAACCTGATGGCAGCCATCTTGTTCTTCGCAGCCATCTTGTTCCTCGCAGCCATTTTGTAATGAATAGACTTTATTATACTGGGGTATTATGCAGTGAGAATTATATGCATGTTATGAGTTTCTTTAGCTATTCGGCCTTGCCAATGTACCCTGGCCTAATGCCTAGAAGTAAGATAGAATAAGATAATGTAAACAAGAGGCTTTAGACACTCGGTTGTCTCTGCAGATGGTAGTTTGTTATGACTCTGTAAATATTGTTATGAGAAACTCATGTTCCAGTTTTTCCTTGTAAATTGCTCTGTATAACTGTGTAAGATGACGCGGTCCTAACGTGTCATCCCCTTAACCCTGTATGTCACTATAAGAAAGGCTTGCACTGTGCAATAAACAGAATTGGCTTTCGATCATAATGCTGCGTGGTCTGAGTCATTCTAAGGGGCCCTTATCAGGTAATCTACATATGCCTCAGGTGGTACACTAGGCCCCAGGCTTTGGCCTGCACTGACACTTACCCCCTGAAGGGGACACCTAACAGTCAGCCCTACCCAGAAACAATCCCCACCACCAGAACAGTTACCTGGTAACATTGGTAACCCCAGTAGGACCTTTTCTGATGCAATGGGAATGGCTGGATGCTGAGTTAGGTCTTTGCATTCAGTGCTGCACAGTGCACATCTAAAACAGCACATGGCAATAGCTTGGCATGTCACATGACACCGGCATGGTCTGGCACAGTTTTTTTTAAAAAAAAAAAATATATATATAAGCAGAGTACTTTTTTTTTTTTTTTTTTTTTTAAACAAAGTTTTTTATTGAGGGAAAAAGAAAAACACAGATCAGGGGCAATGCATCCGACATATATCAACAAAATAGTACAAGTCAAATATATATAAAAAAAAACAACAAAGAAAAAACACGTGTTGTGTATCACATATGGTAGGAAGTTGCCACTACAGTAAGGCAACATCTTAAACAGAACTAGAGTAAATAATATCAGAGACACTGCTCCTGTTAACCCAAATTTAGGGACTATCAAACCCTCATTTTTTTTTCTATTTTTGTGGCTTTCAGCCCCCATCATAGGGGAGCTGGGGGATGCTATTATGTGCATAAACTGGAAAAGAAAGATCATGCTGACCTAACGAGTCGCAACCATACCTCCCTGGTCTACGGCATAGGGAGGTAACCAGAAAGAAGGAGAGAAGAAGAAAACAAAGAGAGGGAGGGGAAGAGAGAGGAAAAAAAATATACAGAGAGCTCTTATCTCCACATACTCCTCTCCACTTATCACTGAATTTGTATCCAATCGGACCATATCTCCCAATAATCATCTATTCGATCAAGTGAACTATACACAGATATTTCCATTGTCACCAAAAATTGCACCACTTCACAAACAGCAGTCAACGAGGGTGGCTCTATTTGCTTCCAAGCTCTAGCAATACACAGTTTGGTAGCAGAAATAATGTATATCAACAATTGTTTATTGTGTTTAGGTAGCCCAACATCAAACACATGAAAGACAATACATTGAGGGGTCAGAGTTACAGACAGATTCATGGAGTTGAGCAAAATCTCAACATCCCGCCAGAGAAACACCAGCTTCGGGCACATCCACCATATGTGGAGGTCAGAGCCTTCCTCTCCACATTGTCGCCAACATAATGGAGACGATCCCGCAAACATCTTGGACAATTTAGTGGGGACCCTATACCATTTCAGTAGTAATTTGATATAGCCTTCAAAGATAGTCACACAGTGTAGTGTCTTCTTTGTTAGAGTTATAGCCTTGCCAATATCAAGTTCAGTAAGTGTCGAATTTAAGTCTCTGCACCAAGCTTTAATCTGCCAAGGAAGTCCCTGAGACTGATCATGGAGGAGAGCTCCATAATGAAAAGTAAGTGGCTTGTAACCCCCCCAATCCACTTCGCCATCTATGCTTCCATTTAGAAAGCTGTCTGGGATTTCGTTTAGGGAAATCCCATGATATTAGCAAGCTTAGTAACCTATAGCATTCGAATCTCAGCCAGCGGGGGGGGTCATTAATTGAATTAATGATTTGCGAAACAGACATCATAGCACTATTGGAGTAGAAGTGTTCGGACACCGTACTTTGTCCAGTATCCCAGAATTCTGCATGGATATTGGGTAGATTCCAGATCAAGCCTCTCATCTGGTGTATTGGGGAGGGGTGCGGAGCAATCTCCGAATGATGTCGGAGACCATGCCATAAACAGATGTTTTGCTGGACAATAGGGTTTGCAATTTGTTTAGTTATAGACTTATAACTGGGAACCCAAATGACATCCGACAGGCTTAGGCTTCGAGGTATAGACAACTCCTCCAAACCATACCAGCCCGGTTGTTCCGCACCTGGGCCCCAGGCTGATATATGGGAGAGCCTCGTTGCTTCATAGTACAAAAAAATATTTGGGAAGGATACTCCCCCTCTAACATATTCTCTTTGCATAATCTTATGTCCAATCCTAGGTGATAAGCAGAGTACTTTTGACTGTGACAGTATTAGGACTGAATGTGTGTGTTTCCCATGTCACATCAGCAGTCTGGTTGAACCAAAAAAAAAATATATATATATATTTTTTAAGGACTCTTGGGCCCCTCAACAGAGACTGGGCCCTGGGCAGTTGCCCCTTTTGCCCTGTGTTAAAGACGGCCCTGCACCACAGTTAAGTGATACCAGCCCACTGACACCAATGAATGTATATATTTTCTTCCCCTGCTTACACAAATGCATTATAATTAATATATATATATATATATATATATATATATATATATATATATACACACACATACACTACAGGGCCCTGGACACGTCCGGTTAAAATTTACCGGGCCTTAAAGGGACATAATACTCATATGCTAAATCACTTGAAACTGATGCAGTATAACTGTAAAAAGCTGACAGGAAAATATCACCTGAGCATCTCTATGTAAAAAATGAAGATATTTTACCTCACAACTTCCTCAGCTCAGTAGAGTAAGTGCTGTGTAAAAAAATATACTTCAGCTGCTGCTTAGCTGCAGGTTAAAAAAAAATGAAGCAACGAACAGCAGCCAATCAGCATCAGCAGTGCTGAGGTCAGGAACTCTTTTACTGTGATCTCATGAGATTTCACTTAACCCTCATGAGATTTCATAGTAACGTTCCTTAAACTGAATAGGGAAATAAGATGAGTGTGCACGTAAGCTCATTCCCTTAGTTGTCCAGGGACAGACATACTGATTTGCTGCTTAGAAGTCCTTTACAATGGGATATGGCTACTGAGGAATTTTTGAGGTAAAATATTTTTCTTTTTTATATAGAGATGTTCAGGTGATATTTTCTAGTCAGCCTTTTACAGCTATGCTGCATCACTTTCAAGTGTTTCAACATTTGGGTATCATGGCCCTTTAAGGTCACTTGGTTTGAGAAACACTGTTCTAGGTTATGTTTTTCAATTCACTGTACGTGTGATTTCAAGGACCACAGCAGATTATGTTTTGAAATTCACTGTACATGTGATTTAAAGGACCATTAAACTTATTTCAAACTAAAACTTGTAAAAAACAAAAAACAAATAACAAAACATTTCAATAGGTTGAGTAGAACGAATAAAGTGTATTAAATGTCAAATGAGTGATAAAATGAATTCTGAATTTGATTCAAACTTCCTTTAACCTGTACCCTGTACCCTGTGGGAGGGTATAAGAAAACCCTTAACGACCAGTAACGTACAGGGTATGTTGTTGCTGTTGTTAAGGGGTTAAAATTCCTACATCTTCCTTTTCAATCCTTGTAGCCCAACTGCCCATTGCTAGAGGGGGATTTCCCACATTGTGATAGACATAAAGGGGCCAATTTATCAAACCGTCAATCGGCCCCAATGCATCTGTTTCTGTGCAAGCCTTCAGGCTCACCAGAAACAGAAGTTAAGAAGCAGCAGTCTTAAGACCGCTGCTCCTTAACGCTTCTGCCACCTCTGATGCGGCGGACAGCAATCAGCCCGATCGGATATGATTGGGTTGATTGACACCCCATGCTAAGAATATGAAAGGACATGGGAGTGAAATACTAAATTGGAGAATTGGTTAATCTTCTTACCGTTATATTATATATATAACGGTAGGAAGATTAACCAATTCTCCAATTTAGTATTTCGCTCCCACGTCCTTTCATATTTTTTTATATTTTTTACATATGTTTGATACTATATTAGATTTACACAGTATTGATCAAAAAACAATTTGCTGACAGTTTGATATTACGCTTATTAGCGTTGAATGATTCATAATAGCTGATATAATACAGTTCAATATACATCTGTACAAGAAGTTGCAATATGGCATATGTATTATATAAATTATGAAAATAACGTCAACTTTTATCACTTAGTTTGTCTCTGTAGATGTGTGTCAGAGATGTGCAATAGTTCGTGTGCATATATATACATATAAAGATATTTTTTAGATAAGACTAATGATGTCGCGAATAGTTCGCCTGGCGAATAGTTCCCGCGAACATAGCATGTTTACGTTCGATCCGCCCCCTATTCTTCATCATTGAGTAAACTTTGACCCTTTACCTCACAGTCAGCAGACACATTACAGCCAATCAGCGGCAGACACTCCCTCCCAGACCCTGCCACCTCCTGGACAGCATCCATTTTAGATTCATTTGGAAGCTGCATTCTTAGTGAGAGGAGGGACAGTGTAGCTGCTGCTGATTTAATAGGGAAATTTATAGCTAGGCTAGTGTATTCAGTGTCCACCACAGTCCTGAAGGACTCATATGATCTCTGCTGTAAGGACAGCACCTCAAGAAGCCCTTTTTAGGGCTAGAACATCAGTCTGCTTTTTTTTTTTTCCTGTGTAATCTAATTGTAGTTGCCTGCCTGCCAGCGTGTGTGTCAGGCTCACAGCGTATACTGTGCCCACTTGCCCAGTGCCACCACTCATATCTGGTTTAACAGTACTGTAGATTTAAAAAAACAACACTTTTTTGACTGTGTTAAATTATAGCAGTCAGTTTCCTTCACACGTGTGCATTTCAGTGCCAGCCTGCCAGGGCACAGTGTCACCCCAGTGCAACTCATATCTGGTGTAACAGTAGTGTAGATTTAAAAAAAACAACACTTTTTGGACTGTGTTAAATAATAGCAGTCAGTTTCCTTCACACGTGTGCGTTTCAGTGCCTGCCTGCCAGGGCACAGTGTCACCCCAGTGCAACTCATATCTGGTGTAACAGTAGTGTAGATTTAAAAAAAAACAAACACTTTTTTGACTGTGTTAAATATTAGCAGTCAGTTTCCTTCACACGTGTGCGTTTCAGGGCCTGTCTGCCAGGGCACAGTGTCACCCCAGTGCAACTCATATCTGGTGTAACAGTAGTGTAGATTTAAAAAAAACAACACTTTTTTGAATGTGTTAAATAATAGCAGTCAGTTTCCTTCACACGTGTGCGTTTCAGGGCCTGTCTGCCAGGGCACAGTGTCACCCCAGTGCAACTCATATCTGGTGTAACAGTAGTGTAGATTTAAAAAAACAACACTTTTTTGACTGTATTAAATAATAGCAGTCAGTTTCCTTCACACGTGTGCGTTTCAGGGCCTGCCTGCCAGGGCACAGTGTCACCCCAGTGCAACTCATATCTGGTGTAACAGTAGTGTAGATTTAAAAAAAAACAACACTTTTTTGACTGTGTTAAATAATAGCAGTCAGTTTCCTTCACACGTGTCCGTTTCAGGGCCTGCCTGCCAGGGCACAGTGCCACCCCAGTGCAACTCATATCTGGTGTAACAGTAGTGTAGATTTAAAAAAACAAAACACTTTTTTGACTGTGTTAAATAATAGCAGTCAGTTTCCTTCACACATGTGCGTTTAAGTGCCTGCCTGCCAGGGCACAGTGTCACCCCAGTGCAACTCATATCTGGTTTAACAGTAGTGTAGATTTAAAAAAAAAACAACACTTTTTTGACTGTGTTAAATAATAGCAGTCAGTTTCCTTCACACGTGTGCGTTTAAGTGCCTGCCTGCCAGGGCACAGTGTCACAGTGCACAGTGTCACCCCAGTGCAACTCATATCTGGTGTAACAGTAGTGTAGATTTAAAAAAAAAACAACACTTTTTTGACTGTGTTAAATAATAGCAGTCAGTTTCCTTCACACATGTGCGTTTCAGGGCCTGCCTGCCAGGGCACAGTGTCACCCCAGTGCAACTCATATCTGCATACTGTCCCGCTGTCCCGGGAAGATTGAGCCCTGTCCCGCATTTCTACCCCCCCCCCCCCCGGGCTGCTTTTTATTTATTTTCAATTTCAATTTTTTTTTCTTTTTTCATTCTTGACTTGTATTGGTCCTTGGGTGATACTGACGTCAGTCACGGCCAGTCACAGCGCTAACTGCACCATTACGTCACTTCCGGTGTGTCTGTAAGGCTCAGGGCTGACTGATTTGCTTGCCCTGAGTTGCCGGAAGTCAAGTGGAGGAGGACAGGAGAGAGCTGAGCTGCAGTAGTGCACACTGTCACACTACGCGCGTCAACCTCAGTGAGTCCCAGTGAGTGAGAGAGTGACTCTCAGACTCTGATGTGCCCAGCTACAACATTTTGTCAGAAAAACTAGTGAGTATCTGATAAAAAAAAAAACACTTTGACTTATGCTAATAATGTTAGTGCCTCCATTCCAAACACTTAGAATTCCTGCCCAAAAACAAACTGTGTTACTTTTTATTTCATCCTTTTTTAAGCCATTTCAAAACCACTATAATAAATGCCACCAAACTAGCAAACCAAATAAAATTCTAATTCAGAAATTTGTATTCAAATACAATATAATAAATGTGAAGTTTAAATAATATTTTAACTTTTTGCTAAAAAAAAAACATACTTAACCCCCCCCCACCCAAAAAAGTCCCTTATAAATAAATTAATAAATGAGAACACTGCACTGCCATGATATAATAACAAACCAAATTGTTAACGACAGCGTAGTTGCTATATAATTAACATCTCTGACAAAGGATTATTTATTTGTTCACAGTTTCAGATTTCCTCAGATCGTCATTAGCCTTGAGTTTTTTTTTTCTTTTTTAGAAAAATAAATACTACAAAATTCCAGCGAGTGAGAGAGTCTCAGACTGTGCCCAGCTACAAGATTTTGACAGACAGTCTCAGTGAGTTGTTTTTTTCTATTTTTGAAAAATAATACTACAAAAAGAAAATGCACATTTTAATTAGTATAGATATGTGTGAGTTTTTTTTCCTTATTATTAGGAAAATGGCTAGCTATCTCTGAAAGTGCAAATTAAGGGGTTCATTTTTACCAGCTGGTGGTGGTACCTCGGCTTGGAGCAGCAGTTAGTACGGACACTGCATAATCACATATCAGTAGTGTCTGTCACAACTATGCTATTGATTCCCTGGAGGTGGAGCAGGTGCCCACCCAACCCCACATAGTTACCTGCCAGCAGTGCCAGCTGATCCTGGAAGCTCCCTTAGCCCATTGATTCCCAGAGAGCAGGTGCACGAGTTCATCATGAAATCTACACTATAGCAAATGCCACCTGCAGGTCATACAACAGTATTACACCAAGAGTTCTGCTTTGGTGTTTAATATTTGACAAGAGGAGTCACAGTGTAAAACATTTTTTGACAAATTTTGGAGTTCTAATAAAAACAGATGACTCCTAAAATGCCAATATTACCAATTAATGTAATATTTAGAGATGTCTTTGACAACATGGGGCTTTTTTTAATTTATTTTTGTCTGTAAAGTTTTTAAAACTTAATAAAAAAATTGTTTTTAAGAATACACTGAAAACAATAATCTTGTCAACCTCTTAGCCTGCACTTTTCTTTTTATTCTTTGCTCTGGTTTAAAATTATGCTCACACACATATTGTGTAAGCCCCAAAATTGCCTTTACTTGTAGTTCCATGCAAGTAAAAGTTCCGCTTGTTAGGGCAGTAAGGCAGCAGTGCACAAGTATTGAGGCTGTAGAGGTTCAGGCTGGTGGCCAATCTCTTTTGCTAATATACTATTTGCCCCATATGCAGAAGAATCCCACTGCTTCCTTAGAGGCTGAGACCCATTCCACTAAAGTAAATATTCACTTTTTAACCACCCTACCAAGTGATAAGAGTTAAGGTCATTTGCTTATACTTGAATCTGTGTTTTATATATTGTTTTTCTGTTTTTGTTATCTTTATCTTACCTTTTTTCTTCCACTCTACTTCCTCTTCTTTTCACACCTCTTCTCCAGTTTTCTATTGTCCTCTCCTATGTTTATTTCCTTTATTCATTATATACAATAATATTCATGCTGTGTCATCTATTTTATTTTTTAATTCAGGAATCAGTGTTTTGCATTGAACAGCATAAAGAAATCTTCTGTGGTGTAAATCTAGATAAGGTAATGTGTTCTGTTTTAATCAATCTACATCTTGACATTTCCTTGTAATTAACCACTCATTTAAGTTACACAAGTAGGAAATGCTCATAATATGAGGCATATTTATGGTTAATTTTGTATTATTTTTGGTTCTGGAGGGGAGTGAATCAATCGTATATATGTACAACCTGGGCTTTGATTGTGAGTGAATTCCATAGCAGGCTCCTGGTGTTTTTATTTTTATTTTTCAGTTCTACACAATTTTTCTGTATTGAGGTTGATATTATATATACTCTTAGATAAAAGCATTAAACTGGAATGCTGTTTACAAATGTAAATGTAAACGTGAAAAAAAGAATAAATTAATAAAGTTTGGTGAGTATTATCATAAGAAAAGTTGCCACTGTTGGCATTTGGACCATTATCGGTCAAGTATGAGTTTGCAATATGCCTGTTGTTTATGTTTGAAAATAAATAAAAAAAATGCAATCCTTTTTTTTGTTGTTTGTTTTTTTTGAGGAATAAGATAATCTTGGATGCTGCATGTGTTACATTTTGGGTTGTTTCAGGTTGGGTATTGTTTGGAGAAAAATGATAGGCCAGTTTCGTGGTAAAGTTTGACAGGGCTTTTCTGTCCCTGGGCAATGTTCTCCACAGGAACTATTTAACGGGCACAACACCTGGCTGGTTTTACTGAGCACAAAGATTACATATTAGCCAATATTAAATTGAGTTAGTTTGTTGAATAGTTAAATTATGCATTAGTAATTTGTTCTCAGAATAATTTAAGTAACATTTACAAACATAAAAGGTTATAATGTTACACTGTCATCGCTGTACTACTTCACAATGCAACCTTTCTGGCAACATTTTTCTGAGGAGAACATTGCTGGAAAACCAAACTTTTTTTTAATGTCAGATAAAACTGAAATTTAAAATGTTTTGTATTTCTGCTTGCTTTCCCCTTGATGAAATATATGTAGTGAAATATCCATAATGGCAGATGTGGATCCTACAGAGTCACCAAAGAAAAAATCTAAAAGAATTTGTCTGTTTAAAGAGTCATGGCGGTCACAGCATTCTTTTCTGCAGAAATCTAGGAGAGGTCCACAATTTGCTTTTTGTGACTATTGCAGATGTGACTTTTCTGTTGCTCATGGTGGTTACAACGATATAAACAGGCACATTGCTACAGATAAACATGCAGCTAGTGCCAAGGCTGTAACACAGTCAAAAGCTATGTCTTCATTTTTTTCTGTTTCTGAGTCAAAAATGACTGAGAATGTAACAAGAGCTGAAGTTTTATTTGCAGGTTTTCCAGTGGAGCATAATATTGCGATTGCAAGTAGTGACCATGTAAAACATCTCTTTAAAAAAATGTTTCCTGATTCAAAAATTGCAGAAAAATATGCATGTGCTTCAACAAAAACAACGCACCTACTGCAGGGTGCAGTAGCTCCTGAAGCACTTAAAGGGACATGAAACCCACATTTTTTCTTTCATGATTTAGAAAGAGAATGCAGTTTTAAACATCTTTCTAATTTACTTATATTATCTAATTTGTTTTATTATCTTGATATTCTTTGCTGAAAAGCATATCTAGATATGCTCAGTAGCTGCTGATTGGTTGATGCACATAGAAGCCTCGTGTGATTGGCTCACCATGTGCATTGCTTTTTCTTCAACTAAGGATATCTAAAAAATTAAGCAAAATAAATAAAAGAAGTAAATTGTAATGTTGTTTAAATTTATATTCTCTATCTGAATCATGAAAGAAAGATTTTGGGTTTAGTGGCCCTTTAAAAATGTTAGATCTACAATAGAAAGTAGGGAAAAATATTTTGGATTATCTCTAGATACAAGCTCCGATGAGTTTGACAAATATTTCCCTGTCTTAGTAACTTACGAGCACCCCAGACACAGGACTGATTGTAACAGAGTTTCTAGATATGGTGGCCTGCAAGTCAAACAGATCGCAGGAATTGTTTGATTCAGTCAATGATATGTTATTAAAACAGAACATAGACTGGAACAAATGTTCAACATATCCAGCTGATAATGCTGCTAACATGCAGGGTAAGCACAATAGTGTAAGATCTAGAATTATAGCCAAGCAGACCTCACAGCAGAAAGTATACGCTGTTGGCTGTCCTTGTCATCTAGTGCACTTAGTGGCAGAGCATGCTTCAAAGATGCTATCAATTAATGTAGAGGACTTAATAATCAATATTTATTATCACTTCCAGAAAAGTGTTAAGAGAGTGGCCTCACTAAATGATTATATGGCATTTTGTAATACAAATGTCAGGAAGATTGTTACACATGTAAAAACTCGTTGGCTTTCCCTAGAAAAATCCATAGAAAGGACTTTATTGTCCTGGGATGGACTGTATGCCTATTTCATCAGCACTTTTGAAGATGAGCCTCAAAGCTCTCTTGGTGCCAGGGAGCACAGGATTACAAAGAAAATTAAAAACCCTATGACAAAAGTGTACCTGCATGCAGTGTTACCCATCTTTAATAAGTTCAACATTTTAATGCAGACAGAAGATCCAAAAATTCACCTTTTATATCCTGCTATGATGTCGTTGTACAAGGACATATTGGTGAGGTTTGTGCAGCCAGGAGTCATAGCAGAAAGCCAGTGTTTAAAAGATATAAACTACTGGGATTGTAATGTACAGTTACCAGCCAGAGAACTCCTCTTGGGCTTTGAGACCACTAATTTTGATCGGAGAGAAAATTTAATAGATACTGCACCATACTTAAAATTTTTGTCAGAGGCTGTGCATTTTTATGTAAAAGGTTTGGATTATATGAAAAAAGCAATGCCTATAGATGATGTGGTTCTCCAAAATCTGACCTTCATTAATCCATCAAATCCCTGTCTTCTAAATTAAGCAACCTTCAAGTGGTAATTGAGAGGTTTCCTGATGTTGTCCATGCACATCAAACAGACAATCTATTTGGAGAATTTAGGGACTACCAGACCTGTGATGTTTTGCCCCAGACTGATGGCAGTGTGAGGATAGATAAAGTCTGGCATGATATTTCAAAGATTAAAGACCCAGTGAGTGGCCAACCTAGATTTCCTACATTGTGCAGTCTAGTAAAATTCCTGTGCCTTATTCCACACAGCAATGCTTCATGTGAAAGACTGTTCAGTATTGTTAGAAAAAATATTACTGACCAAAGAAGCTCACTAGGTAAAAATCCTCTAACCCAACAGCCAGCACCTAGTGTATATGAGGAGACTACTTCTGTAAGAAACTCTCTATGTGCTATACTAGCAGCCAAGAATAATATTTAAAAAAAAATCAAGTGTTATGAGTGGCAAACCTCCCCTCAGCTCCTGAAGCAGGCGAAATCTGCAACTTACACCAACTTGTCAAGCAGAAGGGAACACACTGAAACACAAAGCAGTGGGAATTAATCTTGATCTGAATGCAATGGTGTGTGTTGTTAAACACAGTTTGTTTTCTTTCATGATTCAGAATGAGCAGAAAATATTCCAATTTACTTCTGTCATCTATTTGCTTCATTCTTTTGATATCCTTTGTTAAATAGTATACCTAGGTAGGCTCAGGAACAGCAATGCACTACTGGAAGCTAGCTGCTTATTGGTGGCTGCACATATCTCTTATCATTGGCTCATCCAGTGTGTTCCCATTGCTACCATTAGTGCATTGCTGCCTTTTCCTAATCTAAGATACACAGAGAATGAAGGAAATTTGATAATATATGTAAATTGGAAAGGTAATTTAAATTTGCATGCTCTATCAGAATCCTGCAAGAAAAATGTGGGGTTTCTTGTCCCGTTAAAGGGACATAATACTCATATGCTAAATCACTTGAAATTGATGCAGTATAACTGTAAAAAGCTGACAGGAAAATATCCCCTGAGCATCTCTATGTAAAAAAGGAAGATATTTTACCTCACAATCTCCTCAGCTCAGCAGAGTGAATTCTGTGTAAAAAGTTATACTCAACTGCTCCCAGCTGCAGGTAAAAATTTTTACAAAAATTAAGAAATGAACAGCAGCCAATCAGCATCAGCAGTGCTGAGGTCATGAACTCTTTTACTGTGATCTCATGAGATTTGACTTGACTCTCATGAGATTTCATTGTAAACTTCCTTTACCTGATTGGTGAAATAAGATGAGAGTGCACGATGCTCATCCCTTCAGATGTCCCAGGACAGACACACTAAAATGCTGCTTAGAAATCCTTTACAATGGGAGGTGGCTACTGAGGAACTTTTGAGGTAAAATATCTTTCTTTTTTACATAGAGATGTTCAGGAGATATTTTCTAGTCAGCTTTTTACAGCTATGCTGCATCACTAGTGTTTAAACATTTGGGTATTATGGCCCTTTAACAGAATGTTTGTTATGTTGCTAAGAATGTCCTGCACTGAAGTAAGAGAGGGCCATTTAACCCAACCAACAGTTCATAAATTTCTTCCTTGGTTATCCATTACTATAAATGGCTAATTTTGTTTTTGTATATTTATTCACACCATATATACAGTTCAGAATGACATACTTAGTTAAATTATATTGTGTTTACATTTATTCTTTGCAGTGAAAGTTGCTGTATTTATAAAAAAAAATATTGTATGAGAACATGCCATACTTCATTTAATTAGCATGTTAGTTATTGTATCATTCAGTTGCAATCTGTTGATATTGTATTTTTCTATATATTAAACATGTTTGGTAATTTTTGAAATTTGTGTTCATTGTCTTTCTAAGTACGTAGATCATAAGTGATTTAAGTCTTTTAAAGTGTTGGGGGGGGGGGCGTAGAGCATAGGAAAAAACTGTCCCTCTTTGGCTCTTTCAAATGTTTGGAGGTATGCATATGTGAGAGGCTCTGAACAGAAAAAGTTATAAACTTATTAAAAAACAACTTTCTGAGGCCACTGAGGCCACTACTTGATACCTGTTAGCATCCCCAACTATGAGGGAATAAACAAAACCAAAATTGAAGCTGTAAGAAAAACGGAACCAGATCCGGATTTGAGAACCAGAGCAAACTCAGGAAAGGCCCCGGCTGCGGCCTACTCCGGATCGAAAAGGCTCCCCAAAGAAGATAAAACTATCTGATATAGTAGAAGCAGCTCTTGAGAGGTGATCACCCACACTGAGAGACCAGATAGAAGAGATAAGAGGCTAAAATAAGCACTTTTAAAAATGGAAAAAAACGGAGGCCCTCACATCAAGAAATCTCAAAAACCCCACTGAATGAAAGGGGTGGAAGGAAGGCTACAGATATCCAAGCTGGAGCAGTATATTGAAGAATAAGGTGGCCAGAAACAAAAGAGGCATCCAGTTACTCCAAGAGTCCCTGAAAGGGGTAAGTGGTGGGAAAACACGCCATTTTATTTACACATATTTTTATTTTCACTGAAGCCTTAAACCTGCTATAGTCATATTCAGGACTACATCGACATTTTAAAGTATATAAGCCACAACCCTAAGTGAAGGCCTACTAGCTACTGGGACATACTTAGGAGTCTAAGACTGCAGGAGTGAAGAGGCGGGAAAATCGCCATTTTTGAGTTTATAGACACTGTTATACCCTAGCAGAGAATTAGCAATCTTTATATTTATAGCATCTGTCTCCCTAAGGCAGTGACAGCACTCAAGCTGCAAAGTGCCCCAGATCAGCACATAAATATACAAGTGCTGCATAGCAGCCACAAGCAAATTTTCCTCATCAAGGTATACACCATTGCTCTCACAACCCTGCTTAGAGGCTACAAGGCCCTTGGGTTGGAAGTTGAGTGAGGGAAAAAGTGGACTGAGGAAAATTAACTCTTGCAAGTTTGTTTTTTTCACCTTGCTTTTCAAAAGCCTTGCGCTATGTCATGAATAGTGACATACTGGGACTGCAGTGGTGACATGTAAATATTAATCAGGAGGTATACTTCACACTCTGCACCTTCATGTTTTAACTTCATGACCCTGTGGACCCTGCAGGACATCATAAACAAATCCACCTAGTAAACACCATCTTTATAATTAGAAACATCTGTTTTTTGGCAAACATGAAGAATAAATCTCAGACAGTTAAAGACTGCCTATCACGCTCTCAACTTAAACAAAAGACAATGGAAGCTTCATTATCTCCAGTGGGTAGCAAAGTAGCGAAAACACCTGATAAGAGAACTGAACCTGATACAGCGCCCACCCCAAACCGGGAATTGCTAGTACAAATAAAAGCTCTCTTTCAAGAAGAGCTGAAAACAGCATTAACTCATCTGAGACAGGACATACTGGAAATAGGTGGTCGTACTACAGATCTGGAGGAAAAACTCGACGAGGTGGTGGAAGAGATCCCAAACATCCACACTGCTCTTCAAGAACAAGCCTCACAAATCAAGAAATTAGAAGATCAACTGGAGGATCTTGAAAATAGATCTAGAAGATCCAACCTAAGCATCAGGAATCTTCCTGAAAGCTATTCTAACCTTACAGCAACGCTTGAGAAAATATTTCATCAACTATTGCCTGACACAGAGGACACCTTGTTTATGATGGACAGAGTACATAGAGCACTTTCCAAGCCACCTCAAACATTGTTGGCTAGAGATGTGATAGTAAAAATGCATTATTATCACATCAATGATCAGATAATGAAAGCGGCAAGATCAGTATCAGCTATCACATTCGAGGGACATCATCTACAAATATACTCTGATCTTTCGCCCACCACCCTGTGGAGGTGAAGAGAACTGAAACCAATTCTAAATGTCCTTACAAATATGCAGATTAAGTACAGATGGAACTTTCCCTTTAGACTGGTGTTTTCATATCACAATACCAACTACTCTTGCTCCTCTCTAGAGGAAGGCAACTACATATTACAAAGACTGAAGCTCCAGCCAGAACCACCAGCCCCAGTCTCCCACCCGAATCCACAAAGGAAGTCACCCCAGCGGGAATGGACTCAAGTCGGGAAACAGAAGAAGCAAAAAAATGATACAAGAGAAAATAAAACCAATGACTGGGATGACCAGGAACAAGAGGGCCAGTCAAGGATAACTTGAACTCAGATCCAAAAGACTTCATTCCAGAGCTGTTCTTGACTATCTATGGTTTGATGTAATGGTTTGTTTACAACAATCCATATAAAATAAGGTTTGATCTATACCAAGTTTGTTGTTGTTACTAACATTCCTTTTTCTTTCCCCAGATGAATCATTTGAACTCTCTAGAAGGGTCCACTAAATTTACCCCTTACCCCCCCTCCCCCCCCCCATTATTCCTACCCCCCTCCCTCCCATCCCACCATCATACCTCAGATTATTAAGCTTATAGTTAATGTTTTACCACTGCGGTTTCGTTGTTTCATTGTTGATGTAATTGTTTGTTATAACTGTTAAGTTAATCATTGTGCATGCACAGAAAAAAATTATTACCTCATTATTGTCTAGCTTCAGGAAACTCATAATCATAGCATATAATAACATAAGGTCCAAATATAGGCTTTCATGCTCACATCACTACCACACTCCAGGTAAACATCCCTATAGAGTTTGCTCCAAAGACACAACAATGCACTCTGGGATGAACCCCATATATACGCAACCAAGACCCCCAAGGCAGCATAGCACACCGTTAGCAATACACTATCCACATTTATCCCATGACCTCTATTAAAATAATATCCCATAATGTTAGAGGCCTACACTCTAATATCAAACGTAAAAAGGCGCTATCAGAATATAAAGCCCAACACGCACAAATCATAATGTTGCAAGAAACGCACTTCACTAAAGAGACCACACCTAAATATTTCAACAAATCTTTCCCACAGCAATATCACACTGTCAGCTCTAAAAAACACAAAGGAGTCTCCATTCTACTACACGCATCCCTGAACTTTAAGGAGGAGGAGGTAATCAGAGCTAGAGATGGAAGGTACTTGATAGTCAGAGGGCTCATTCACAACACCCCGGTTATTCTTGGGAATGTATATGCACCTAATGAAAGACAATCCTCATTCTTATCTAAAGTGAGTAAACAATTAACTTTTTGGAAAAGATATAAGATGATTATAGGGGGAGACTTCAACCTAACTCTTAATAATCAAATTGATAGAACTAAAACTGCTACGCAAACCACACAGAAACCTGAACCGACTCAGAGAATTCTAGGGGACTTTCTCCTGAATCACAACCTCATAGATGCATGGAGAACCACACATAAAAATGAAAGGGACTATACATTCTACTCCCCAGTGCATAAAACACACTCCAGGATAGACTACATCCTACTTAGCCAAATTCTTATCCCACTTCTATCTAGTGCTAGCATTCATGCTTGCACGTGGTCAGATCACGCACTAGTAACAGCTACCATTCAGGGCATAATAAATCATAACAGAACACGAAACTGGGTTCTTAATCCTAGACTATTAGGAGATCAATTAGTTGTTCAAAACATACACACAAAATTAGCCCACTTTATAGACGAAAACAAGGGAACTAGCGAAAACCCACTATCTATCTGGGGTGCTCTTAAAGCAACAATCAGAGGTGAGTTAATGGAAGAGGCATCCAAACAGAATAAGGCACACAAAAAGCAACTAGAGACATTAAAAACAGATATTGAAGAATTGAGATGAAGTGAAATCATTCACCCAAGCAGAAAAACAGCACAAGCGATAACACAAAAAAAGCAAGAGCTAGATAGTTTATTAACAGAAGACACAACTAGAGCCATCAAATTACTAGACACTCACTATTTTATACATGCCAATAAGCCTGACAGAATGTTAGCAAACAGACTAAAAGAAATCACAAGGGCCACGACTGTCCCCCAATTACAAACTGATAAGGGTAGAATAACTAACGACCCAATGGAAATAGCAAATCTGTTTGCAGATTTTTATCAAAACCTTTACAATCTCCCTACCCACTCAAAAAAGAACAATATGGAAGATGAATTAAATAAATTCCTAGATGAAAGCAAGTTGCCCACACTTTCCTCTGAAGACATACGTACTCTAAACTCACCAATCACTCTAGCAGAGGTATTGAAAGCAATCAGGGATTTAAAGCCCAATAAATCACCAGGCCCAGACGGATACACGGGAGCATTCTACAAAACATTGTGGGGCTAGACTTAATAGCCCCACAATTAGTACTAATTTTGAATTCCATTATGAAAGGAGGTGCGATTCCTGATGAGATGCTATTAGCAAGAATTTCAGTAATACCCAAACCAGATAAAAATAAACAACACTGTGAGAATTATAGGCCTATATCCCTAATCAATCAGGACATCAAGTTATTCACAAAAAATTTGGCTAACCGTTTAAATGACACCCTTACAACACTCGTTCATTCAGACCAGGTGGGATTTGTTCGAGCCAGGGAAGCCCCAGACAATATTAGGAAAATAATTGACTTGACCAAAATCGCGTCCGTGGAAAGAATGCCTTCTCTGTTCCTATCATTGGATGCAGAGAAGGCATTCGATAGAGTGGACTGGAGTTATATGCTGGCTATGCTGAAAGGCATTTGTCTGAGAGCAGAATTCCTCAATGCTATAGAATCCCTGTACTCCATACCAGCAGCATATATAAGGCTAGCAGGACATCAATCCAGGAAAATAGATATTCAAAACGGTACAAAGCAAGGATGCCCCTTGTCGCCACTCCTATTTGCCCTCTGTATAGAGCCACTGGCTATTAAAATTAGAGATTGCCCAGACATTACAGGTATTCCGGTAGCTCAAAAACAATATAAAATGGCATTGTTTGCGGACGATGTCATCCTAACTCTCACAAAACCCCTTTTGTCCCTACCACCCCTTTACTCCATACTTCAACACACAACTTCTTGACACTCAGCTATTCAAGATGTTACACCAAACACGGCAATAGGTAGAGAAAGAACGGAGGGAGAGAAGGGGTGGGCAAAGGGAGAGAAAGGGGGAGAGAACAGTGGGAGGGAGAAAGAGAAAGAGGTGGGGGGAGATAACAGAGGGGAGGCCATAATGATTGGTGCAGCAAAATATTAAAAAGGGGTGTGTTGCAAAGTCAAGAAAGCCGGCAAAATATTCCAAAGAACTGACAATATTGTTTAAAGGCAACATCGCAGAGAGCAGTCTTACCATACATTTTAGTGTGTGGCGATGCTTCTCTGGTCCTGGCGATATATTCAAATCAGCATCACCACCTACATCGGTGGTGTAAAAAAAAAATGATCCCTTTACACAGTACTGTCTGCCAATACAATTTACGTGTCAACAGAAACTCAACCCCTGTTCTTACAATACAATAGGGATATACACATATCAATAATACACTTATAGTAGTTGTGGATTGTGGTGTATGATGTATGTATATACATTGTTTACTGTATGTGCATTGTATAGTATAATAATAGAATATTATGTAAATTTTAGGCGTGAATGTAAAAAGTTTGTATTGTGTCTTCAGGCATGTTTTTTTTACTTATTACAAGAATGCAATATTTATATTTCATAATATTGTGGTTATAATATTGTAATCGCACTGTAGCAAATGTTTGGTTAATACACTACGCAATAACATAAGAACTGTTGAGAGAGACTGGAGACATATTTTATTCAATTCACCCACTTAGTGATAACATTACTGTTAGATAGTAGGTGCATGATAAGAGAGATTATAAGCAAGACGCTCCCTGAAAGTGAAAGCATAGAGGTGGTGTCAGTAATTATGAGGTCAAATTCAATATTATATGAGAAAGTCACATTTGGTGACATAGACTATGGGACATATGTATCAAGCTCCAATACATATGCCCCATAGTCTATGTCACCAAATGTGACATAGACTATGTGACCAATACATATGCCCCATAGTCTATGTCACCAAATGTGACTTTCGCATATAATATTGAATTTGACCTCATAATTACTGACACCACCTCTATGCTTTCAATTTCAGGGAGCGTCTTGCTTATAATCTCTCTTATCATGCACCTACTATCTAACAGTAATGTTATCACTAAGTGCAGGCTCGCCAGAAACAGCAGTTATGAAGCAGCAGTCACAAAGACCGCTGCTCCATAACCTGTCCGCCTGCTCTAAGCAGGAGGACAGACATCGCCGGAAATCAACCCGATCGAGTACGATCGGGTTGATTGACAACCCCCTGCTGGCGGCCGATTGGCCGCGAGTCTGCAGGGGGCGGCGTTGCACCAGCAGCTCTTGTGAGCTGCTGTTGCAATGCTGAATATGGCGAGCGTATTGCTCGCCGTATTCAGCGAGGTCTGGCGGACCTGATCCGCACTGTCGGATCAGGTCCGCCAGACCTCGATAAATAGGGGCCTATATGTTTTTGATGAGAAGACTTCAAGCTCAATACTATCTGTGTTTCAAGAGGAATCATTGAAAGCTAACACAAAGGTCATGATTACCTGGCCCTACTTACCTGGTTCCTGCTGCAGGTTTATCTCTGACTTAGACTCCCACACTGACACTCTGCTGTGCACAGTGCAGTCTACACACAGCTGGCCCGACGAGCCAACAGAAGAGTGCTCCACCTACCCTCTCCCCATGCACAACCTTCCAGGCAGAGTAATTGCTCAACTGGTCAGTCTGCCCCTGTGTGGGTGGTAAATGCAGCCTTGCTTGCATTGAACATGGACAGACAGGTTCCCTGGCTGAGAACATGCCTGCCAAATGGTTAATAAATGGGACCCATTGTTTTTAAAGTATTTATATCTATTGTTAAAGGGACACAAAGCCTAACATTTTCTTTAATATTTCATATAGAGCATGCAATTTTAAACAACTTTTGATTCTCTTGGTATCCTTTGTTGAAAGAGTAGCAATAAACTACTGGGAGCTAGCTGAACACATTGGGTGAGCCAATGAAAGGAGGCATATAAGTGCAGCCACCAATCAGCAGCTAGTTCCCAGTAGTGCATTGACGCTCCTGAGCCAACCTAGGTATGCTTTCCAATCAAACAATGGATACCAAGAGAATGAAGCAAATTATATAATAGAAGCAAATTGGAAAGTTATTTAAATAAAATTGCATGCTCTATCTGAAGCATGAAAGAGAATTTGGGGTTTTATGTCCCTTTAACTTGAGAGTTGAGAAGTGTTATTTAATTTTGTGAAAGTTCAATGAAGCTGTTAGGTGCATTCCAGCTCAGTAGTTTATTTCATGCAGATGAAAGATTGTTACAGAACTGGCAGCCACTGAATGCCTGTTTCCTTTTGCTTGGATGTTTTGATCCTTATAACGTAATATGGAAATTAATCTCAGTTCACAAAGATGAAATGCAAACAAGCAATAGTTTTAAAGCACTTTGTTTATTTTACTCACTTTTTATGTCTATACTTGAGATTCCATTGTTCAAATAAAAAACAAGTTGACTCATTCCTTTTTTGGGAAGATTCCAAATTTCTTAAAATAAATCAATTGATGAGAAAGTTATATTTATAGTGCACAATAATTATATAACCACTAACCAGTACACTTGCTTAAAATAATTAGCTTACAAGACCCTTCAGTTATCCTTTGATATAAAATATACCACACTTGAAAATCAAAATAAACCTCTATCTTTGATTGTCACATAAATTTGGATAATGTCACTTTGAAAAAGAGAGGTTTCTCTTAATTAACTTTTTGAAAAAAAAATTAAAAAGTAATTTAAAGGACACAATAGTGATTTTTTTTTATTTATTACATTTTTATTGAGCATTAAATATACAAGAGAGAAATTAGTAATGTAATAGAGTATAGAAAGTATCACAATTAATACATGGTTTTCAGAGATGTTTGTTAATATGGACCAAAGTTCCTTAGGAAGATAAATCCAGGCAGTGAGCTATAAATCTTTAGTCCAGTGCGGGAAATTGAGAAGAGAGTCCATTGGTTTATTTTAGACTGTGTGTCCAAAGCTCAGTTTTTTTTCCATAAGTTTCTTATTTTAATTACGAAATCTTCTTAAGCAAAATATATTAAAGTACAAGTCCCAACATTTGGCTATAACAATAAAGAAAAACAGTAAATCTATCTAACTAATCTTAGAATTAGTCCATAGAGTCATGAGACCAGGAAATATGATGTCCCAAGACAAACCAAGGGATGTCCTGAAACCAGAATCCATTTCTTCACACATAAGGAAAGTATCCTATGTGAAATGGCTAATAATCCAAATCTACCAGAGAAGTACCAGCCTATTGCCATCTTTCCAGATATCTCGGCCTACACCTTACAAAAAATGAGAACTTTCCGATTCAGCACCCAAGTTTTGAGAAAACAGAACATTCAATATAGATGGGGATACCCTACTAAACTGATATTCTCTAAGGAGGGCTCCACCCACACAATTACCACACCAAAAGAAGGTTTGATCCTACTTAAAGATTGGGACATGTCACCCTCATCTGACACTGAAGCACACAGCTCTTCGACAACTCCCAGATCCTCTAAAAGAAGCTGTGGTAAAACCACTCCTAAACAAACCTTTATTAGACCCAGACTGCATGACGAATTACAGACCAATATCCAACCTTCCTTTTTTGGGGAAAATAATTGAAACATAGTGGCAACTCAACTGGAAGACCATCTAACACACTTGAACATATTCAATCCTTACTAGTCAGGCTTCATATGCCACCACAGCACTGAAACAGCGCTAGTCTGAGTACTAAATGACCTCCTTAGGGCAAGAGATAAAAGGTGACTACTCCATCCTAATCCTCTTGGACCTCGCAGCTGCATTTGACACCATTAACCATAGGATTCGAATAGAGCGCTTACAGCACATCTGTGGTCTAGGAGGCACAGTCATTAACTGGTTTAAATCTTTCCTCGCTGGTAGATCACAGAGAGAAACATCAGGATCAAGCTCATCAGCATCAACAGAACTGACCTGCGGAGTTCCACAAGGTTCCATCCTGTCTCCCATGCTATTCACAATTTACTTTCTACCACTGAGGGACATCATTAAGTGACATGACCTAAGGTATCATTGTTACGCTGATGACACACAACTCTACTTCTCCTTTGCTCCAAATACCACAGACCCAGCATGCCTCATAAACAGTTGCTTAACAGACCTCATAGAATGGATGAATGCTAGCTGGCTCAAACTGAACCCAGACAAAACAGAGTTAAGAAGAGGACCCCGGGCATCAAAAATATCCCACGATCACCCAACTGGCCTGGAGCTAGGAGGCTGTGAACTCGTTAGTTCAACAAAGATATGAAACCTCGGAGTGCTGATTGACACAGAACTATCATTTAAACAGCAGATCTCCTCCGTAATAAAATCTGCATTTTTTCATCTGAAAAACATAGCCAGGATACAACACTTAATTCCACCGGATGATATGCCAACATTAATCCATGCATTTATATCCTCTAGACTAGATTACTGCAATGCACTTTACTTGGGCCTCCCAAAAAAAGAACTCCTTCGCCTTCAGACGGTACAAAACGCAGCAGCCAGACTACTGACCAATCAAACTCGCTCCTGCCACATAACACCTGTTCTCCACTCCCTGCACTGGCTCCCAATTAAATGGCGAACATATTTTAAAATTGGTTTACTGACCTTCAAAGCCTTAAACAATCTAGGACCACAGTACCTGAAAGAGCTCCTAACACCCTACATCCCTTCCCGCCTACTTCGGTCAGCCAGCATATCCCTCCTGTCAGTGCCAAGAATAAAGACAAACTCAGGCTCCATGGCATTCAGCCACGCTGCCCCTACCTTCTGGAACTATTTACCGTGCGCAATCAGAGAAGCACCGTCCTTACAGACTTTTAAAAAAAAGCTAAAGACCCATCTCTTCCATCAGGCATTCAGTCCACTTATCTGACCTTCAGAAACTCCTAACTTTTATGTCTTATGTTTGTATATTTGTAAAGTGCTTTGACTCTCACAGGGAGAAAAGCACTTTAAAAATTGCGAATTATTATTATGATTATTATTATGATGTCTGTAGAGCTATATAGTTGACAGATTGAATGTTTTGGTCAGTTCTTGGATGTTAACATTGTTTCTACTATAGTTCTAGGTTGGTCTAATATCTCTAATAGGTATTTCTTTATAGATAAAGATAGTTAAAAGTAGAAGTAGCAATGCAGTTTTAAAGGGGATAGTTTCTCTTGTATCTGGTTGAATGTCATAATTAACTGCTAAAGGAGGCCTACTCTTGCAGGTAAACAGATCACTGTAATCAGACCCAGGAGGAACTTCATCTCATCAGGCGACAAAACACTTTGTTGAAGATGTTTCGGCAAAAGTCTCAATCTATTAAATGTCGAGTGGACATGATTCATTGCAAATTTTAAAAGATTGGACTATCCCTTCTTGAACCAGACAGGTGGGGACTGTTCAAATCAACAACAAATTATACGTTTTCTTTTGTCTTAAAGGTATGAGAAATTGCTTCTTTATGTGTATTTTTGTATATGAAATAGTTAGTTTTGTTCTTTAAATCCACAACCCATTAAAATGGGTTGAGCTTGCACATACATTCTTCTCTTTATCATCTATGTTAGTATGTCAAAGCCAATACCTAGAAAGAACAATTGAAAAGTAATATTGTATTACTAGGTATGTTTACACAGTTTTTTTTCTACAGCCAGTACTTAAGTATAGAAACATTCAGGGCTTGATTTATCAAGCCCTTCACCTTGCTATTTGTGCAGGTTCTCAACGCTGCTTCCTAGCCTCTTCTCCAGGTGGAGAATTTCAATCTCCCTGGTCTCATCTGACCGTGAAGATTGATAGCTCCTGTCCGCACGTGATTGGCTGTGCGCAGGCAGGGGGCAGTGTTGCACGCAAACGCAAAATAGCTTGCAATGCTGAATACTGTCAGTGGATTGCTGCCCGCCAGAGGCGAGCTGGGGCAGACATGGGCACATTTGTACACCCCTGTCCACCATGGCTTGATAAATTGAGCCCTCAGTATAGGTAGGGATATCACAAGCAAAATCAGCTATTTCAGATGCTGAAATAAAGGTAAAATAGCTGTTTGTAAGCAATTTAATACACTCAAGAAGGTTAAATAGATCATTGGGAACAAAGGGGAAAAATATAAGGTACACTGTTCTGGTTTTCTCACCAATTTTTAATTTGTCATAAATTGGTTGAAATAAAATAGACAA
Organism: Bombina bombina; assembly: GCF_027579735.1. Classification (NCBI taxonomy): domain Eukaryota; kingdom Metazoa; phylum Chordata; class Amphibia; order Anura; family Bombinatoridae; genus Bombina; species Bombina bombina. Next base: position 473,455,645 of record NC_069501.1, read on the forward strand.
TGCTATTCAAAATAACTATTAGGTTTACCTGACAAGAGGACAAATTACTCACAAGGGTGGGGGGGGGGGGGGAGTGCATGCATCCTGTCTTTTCGGTAGTGGGTTGAGCCCTCTAAAAAAATCTTTGACCAAGCATGGGCTATACCATCTGAACAGGTTAGAGTTCATGGTTGTTGCATTTAGTGTTACTTTGATCATAGCATCTCTGTTCACGTGATTCATATAGATAACATTGAGCTCATGCACGTGAAATTACCATGGAGACAGCTCTGATTGGCTAAAATGCAAGTCTGTTAAAAGAACTGAAATAAGGGGACAGTCTGCTGAGGCTTAGATACAAGGTAATTACAGAGGTAAAGCGTGTATAATTATAACTGTGTTGGTTATGCAAAACTGGGGAATTGGTAATTAAGGGATTATCTAACTTTTAAAACAACAACAATTCTAGTGTTGACTGTCCCTTTAATTAGGGAACTTGTAGGGTTAATTTTAGCTTTAGTGTAGAGATCAGCCTCCCATCTATTGATCTAGGCCCATTTTGGTATATTTCATGCCACCATTTCACCGCCAAATGCGATCAAATAAAAAAAATGCTCACTTTTTCACAAACTTTAAGTTTTACACTGTAATTATTTACAAACAGCTTGTGCAATTATGGCACAAATGGTTGTAAATGCTTCTCTGTGATCCCCTTTGTTCAGAAATAGCAGCCCTGTATGTCTTTGGCATTGCTTTTTGGTAATTAGAAGGCTGCTAAATGCCACTGCGCACCACACTTGTATTATGCCCAGCAGTGAAGGGGTTAATTAGGTAGCTTGTAGGGTTAATTTTAGCTTTAGTGTAGAGATCAGCCTCCCATCTGACACATCCCACCCCCTGATTCCTCCCTAACCCCTCTCTTCCCTCCCCCACCCCACAATTGTCCCCGCAAACTTAAATACTGGCAGAAAGTCTGCCAGTACTAAAATAAAAGGCTTTTTTTAAATATCTGTTCAGCTGTGATGGACCCCCCCTTAGCCCCCAACCTCCCTGATCCCCCCCAAACAGCTCTCTAACCCTCCCCCTCAACCTTTTTGTCTGCCATCTTGGGTACTGGCAGCTGTCTGTACCCAGTTTGCATACAAATGTAAAAAAAAAAAGTTTATTTTATTTTTTTATTTTTAATTTTTCTGTAGTGTAGTTTCCCCCCCTCAATAACCACCCCCTCCAAGATCCCTTAGATAGAAAATGCCCCCTCCTCTCTCCCTCCTTCCATTTCCTGTTCCATAGTGTAGGGCTCCCACCCGCTCCAGCCCCGTGCGCACTCCTGCCTCCGCCACCGTGCGCGTGCCCAGACCCGTGCGTGCTCCCGGCGCGCCCCCGCACGTGATCCGGACCCCCTCTATCATCATTACCCCCAGCGATGGCCACCCACCCACCTCCCTGCAGCAGCTCCCACCCACCAACGATCACACCCTCGCTGGCCAATGCAGAGAGGGCCACAGAGTGGCTCTCTCTGCATCGGTGTTTGAAAAAAGGTAATGCAGTGATGCCTTAATATCAAGGCATTACGGCAATTCCTTGAAGGTGGCTGGAAGCGATCAGGATTGCTTCCAGCTTCTTTAAACCCCTAACATCGTACAAGGTACGTCGCTGGTCTATAAAGACGAGTTTGTGTCTGACGTACCCTGTACGACGTGTGGCGTTAAGGGGTTAAACAAGCATTTTAAGATTAATTTCATAAATAATTATTTTAGCAATCCAAAAATCTTTACTAGACAAATGTGTGTATTGTGCGCATAGTGTGTGTAATATTTAAGATAATACAAGGCAATTACCTGTAATGTACATAAGGGTTAAAGTGATGGTAATACTGAGTGTTTAAAAAAACGCTAGGATTTACCATCACTAAAAATAAATTGCTTTTATCATTTATTAAAAAAAAGGTGCTAAAGTTGCCCTTTTTGTGCCGCAGCAACTCACTAAACTTAACGCCTCCGACCACCCGCGGCACAGTGCTTTTTACCAATTAGGTGGTTTCCACCTCTAAACCAATAGTCGTGCTAGCATAGAGTGCTCACTATGGCCTAGATTTAGAGTTTGGCGGTAGCCGTGAAAACCAGCGTTAGAGGCTCCTAACGCTGGTTTTAGGCTACCGCCGGTATTTGGAGTCAGTCAGGAAAGGGTCTAACGCTCACTTTTCAGCCGCAACTTTTCCATACCGCAGATCCACTTACGTCAATTGCGTATCCTATCTTTTCAATGGGATCTTTCTAACTCCGGTATTTAGAGTCGTGGCTGAAGTGAGCGTTAGAAATCTAACGACAAAACTCCAGCCGCAGAAAAAAGTCAGTAGTTAAGAGCTTTCTGGGCTAACGCCGGTTTATAAAGCTCTTAACTACTGTGCTATAAAGTACACTAACACCCATAAACTACCTATGTACCCCTAAACCGAGGTCCCCCCACATCGCCGCCACTCAATTAAATTTTTTTAACCCCTAATCTGCCGACCGCCACCTACGTTATACTTATGTACCCCTAATCTGCTGCCCCTAACACCGCCGACCCCTGTATTATATTTATTAACCCCTAATCTGCCCCCCACAACGTCGCCGCCAGCTACCTACAATAATTAACCCCTAATCTGCCGACCGCAAAACGCCGCTACTTACGTTATCCTTATGTACCCCTAATCTGCTGCCCCTAACATCGCCGACCCCTATATTATATTTATTAACCCCTAACCTGCCCCCCTCAACATCGCCTCCACCTGCCTACACTTATTAACCCCTAATCTGCCGAGCGGATCTCACCGCTACTATAATAAAGTTATTAACCCCTAATCCGCCTCACTCCCGCCTCAATAACCCTATAATAAATAGTATTAACCCCTAATCTGCCCTCCCTAACATCGCCGACACCTAACTTCAAGTATTAACCCCTAATCTGCCAATCGGAGCTCACCGCTACTCTAATAAATGTTTTAACCCCTAAAGCTAATTTTTAACCCTAACCCTAACACCCCCCTAAATTAAATATAATTTTATTCTAACGAAATAAATTAACTCTTATTAAATAAATTATTCCTATTTAAAGCTAAATACTTACCTGTAAAATAAATCCTAATATAGCTACAATATAAATTATAATTATATTATAGCTATTTTAGGATTTATATTTATTTTACAGGTAACTTTGTATTTATTTTAACCAGGTACAATAGCTATTAAATAGTTAAGAACTATTTAATAGCTAAAATAGTTAAAATAATTACAAAATTATCTGTAAAATAAATCCTAACCTAAGTTACAATTAAACCTAACACTACACTTATTTTGTTTTTTTTAAGGTATAGAGAGTTCCTTTTATAAGCCGTTTAGAAGCCGTTGTTTTATATAGTGCAGAGTATAATGCGCTATATAGTTAATGGCACTTTTAGTTAGTGCATAAAAAAAAGAAAACTCGTGCACAGTTAAAATATCTTAATCACTTCTAAGATACTTGCTCAGTTCCTTTGGATATTCCTGTTGCGATCACGGTTTCCTTATATACCAGGACTTCTTTGCTTTATATTCTACAAGGTACCTTTAATTCTCTGCTGTGCTCCACTGTGCTGGCACTCGTCCTTCACCTGAAGTGTGGCAATCAACCATCCGCTAGGCCGCTTGTAACCTGCACTGTGGTAAGTACCGCCCCAACCTTCGTGTGGCTTGCGGTTTGCTGCTTGCGGCTCCTATATCAAACAGAAGCTGCCACCTGGAACATGGCATTCAACCACCTGCCGGCCGACCTGTTATGCTGTAACTGCCACTGACCCACCGAGTGGTTTGCGGCTTACGGTTCCTGCAGTAGGGTAGTACCTCCGGCTCAGAACTTCAGTTCCATCTTGACCGGTCTCCTAACCTTTTGAAATTGCTCTGGCCTCCCACAGCCTCCTCCGCAGTTCTCGGCCTCTGGAGTCGCCGCCCCACTCTATACACTTCCGATCTCCTGTGCCCTCCTCTGTATCTCTGCCGTCGCCCCTCTCTGTAAGACAGGTCGGATTGGGCAGTCTTAGGGAATCGATTCTTACACCTTGCTTATATTTCCGAATTCAGGCTCTTGCAACTGAGCCACTTTGCTTGTTCCGCAGGTCCGCCACTAGCACCTCTGACTAGGTGCAGTTGCCCTAGGGAGTAGTCCCACTCCAACAACGGGCATATGGCGGGGAGAAGTTCGATACGAGCCCTCAGCATGCACGCTCAGTTACCACGAGCGGTGCGTGGCTCCTCCCACCGGAACCGGAACCTCCCATCTGCTTAAAGCTCTTTTCTTAAGCTCTAAGGCAATCACTTTAATTTGTGTGTTACTGATTTAAACCATTAGAGACCACAACAAGTGTATAATAAGTGTGTTGATAACACGCCTGGTTTAAGATAGGGCTTTGGTAGTCTGCATAGAACAAGTAAAGAAAAATATCTTGCCCTACAGTATAAATTGCTTGAATGTCCTTTCTTTACTGTTGAATGTCATGTCATAAAAAGCTATTTATATTGATTGCTATGCTAGAAGAGGCCTGAAGGGGTCCAAAGGGCCTGCACACTATATTATATAAAACTGAGCCAAAGAAATATAAATATATCCTAGAAGCGTTTGCTATGAAATTCTCATAGTCTAGCAAATAAATTACTATGTCTGCTGGGAATTGTAAATAATTTTCTATCAAGAGCTTTATTGCTGCAAAAAACAGTATCTTCTTATCTTACATTTTTACAATTAGTGGTTTAGTTAGGTAACTTTGGCTAATGGTTTTGGTTTAAATTATATCCAGCCACACTTTATTTCTTAAGGCCAAAAGATATAAGGTTATATAGCTCTGTTTAAGAACAGCGGGGAAAGGAGGGGCCTATTCTAATTTCAAGTTTTGTTGATGCACGGAATATGATTTTTTGATTAATGTAAGGTTAATTCTCGACCTTACTCAGAAAAGTCACGGTTTATAATAGTCACACAGTTTTTCTTTTTTCCCTTTTTTTCTTTTCACACACATATAGATCACTTTTGGTCGTTTTGTTTAATTCAATTTTTCACGTGTACGGGTGTGTACTTCCACCCTGTATTAAATAGCTCATAATACTATTTTATCCTCATCTACACCAAATAGGGGGAACATTAAAAAAAAAAACCCCACAGGTATATAAGTCTCACGGTTCACAGTACATGGATAAATATATCACTCACAATAAACACTATTCCCCGGCCATGCCCGCCAAACAAAAATATAGAAGATTAAGAACATCTGAAACACATCTAGATAGTGCCTTAGAACTCACAACACCTAAAAATGATACCCAACCCCTGGTAGCTCAAATGTCCGAATTTTTTTTGCCACAATTCGAAATGCTTAAAAATCAAATGGCAAGCATAATGATAGAACTAAAACAATTCTCTACCCGCCTTACTGAAGTGGAGGACAGAGTGTCTAGTAATGAAGACATATTATATAAACAAGAAAAAAGCATAGCAGATAATAGCAAAATACTGGCTACATTACAAGACAAAATACATGAATTAGAAGATCGTTCAAGACGAAATAATTTAAAAATTATTGGCCTCCCAGAGAATGAGGATTACCTAGACCTAATAACTTTTGCTAGCTCCACACTACCACTAGCTCTGGGTATTTCCATTGATAAAGCCCCCGATTAGACACAAACAGAAGCAACATGAGAGAAAATCACAACAGACCTGTTTTGATAAAGTATTTAAGTTATCAAGATAAGATTAACATCTTAAGAGCTTATAGGAAACTTGGGAATTTTTCTCTGGGTCAAGTAAAAATTTTGATGTTCCAGGATTATTCTAGTGAAACCTCAATGAAAAGAAAAGAGCTGGCCCCATATTGTTCTAAACTAATCAATGCAGGGCTCAAGGCCAGATTAATGTACCCTGCCAGAATAATCCTGGAGGAACCAGGAGGAAACATCATTATAAACAATATAACCGAAGCTAGAGAAATTTGTAAAATGCGACAAATATCTTGAACATAATATAGGTTGTCTTTGTTTTTTTCTGCAATTTATCTTGGACCTTCTAAGCAAATGTTTCTGAGTTCGAAAATGTTTTTAATACTTAGGGAGTCTTTTTGTTCTTTTTTTCCTTTCCTTTTTTTTTTTTTTTTTCTTTTCTTTTTTCTTTCTCTCGCTCTTTCTCTTGCCTCTCTTTTTCTGTTTCTCCCTCTCTTGTACTCTCTATTACACCCCTCTTCCCCCAAATATACATAAATTTTAAATTCCGCACCAGAGGGTTACTAATACACTCAGACAAACAAGATGATTAAGTTCGTTTCATGGAATATAGGCGGGATAACGTCACCCAAAAAGAGGAAGTTAGTGATTAAGCATCTTGCCAAACTGAATCCTGATATAGCATTGGTGCAGGAAACACACCTCAAAAGTACTGAAGCTCAGAAACTTAAGTGTAAATGGGTTGGGCAAGTTATAGCATCAGATTGTGCCGGGAGGAAAAGAGGGGTTGCTTTCCTAATTAGTAAGGATTTGGAATATAGAATTCATGATATACAATTAGATGTTAATAATAGATGGATTATCCTTAATATAGAAATCTTTAATGTAAAATATGTACTGTGCAAAGTCTATGGCCCTAACACCTCAGACCAATTGACAAAAACGGTTTCGAGGGCATATCAAAACTATATAAACAATCCATTAAAAAATATTGGGACAAATATCACAGTGCACGTCAAGAAAGAGACCTATTTATGGCTTCAAAAATTATACAACAGGAAGCTAGAATGAACGCCATATACGGCGGTCGCTATCGGAGATCTGTCAAATATCTGGCTAGGCTAGACAAAGCTAGGAAACAGAAGAATGTAATCGGGAATATTAGCTGGGGAGGCCAGAACTTCACCCAAACGAGTGATATCAGTAAGGTCTTCTTAGACTATTACAAGAATATACTGTATATGCTGCCAAAACTATAGATACAGAAGCGAGTAAGATATTCTGGGATAAGATTAAGTGTCCACAGATTACCGCAGAGCAAGTCAAGTCAATAAACGCTCCCATATCATTAGCCGAAGTTATAAAAGCAATTGAAGATTCTAGACTTGGAAAAGCGCCCGGGCCTGATCAAATACCGGCGGAGTTCTATAGAATGCTGAAGACAGATATAGCACCCATACTGACTTGTTTATTTAATTTATATTTCATAGATGGGAAAATAATGTCTCGATTCTTCTCCGCGTCGACCATAACTCTTATTCCAAAAAAAGACAAAATCTTATCAGACCCCGGGTCATATAGACCAATCTCTCTGTTGAATACAGATTATAAACTATTAACTGTAATAATCGCAAATCGCCTGAAGGAAATATTATGTAAAATTATACATCAAGATCAGGCCGGTTTTATGTGTGACAGATCACCAACACAAAACATTTGTAAAACATATATGTTAAAAGAATATTTTTGGAACAAATTGCATAAGGAAAAACCAGCGTATCATGATGATCTTGCTATAGTTGTGGTCGACGCGGAGAAGGCATTCGACTCTATAATATGGGAACATTTGTACACTTCCCTTGAAAAGTTTGGCTTCACAGGTAAATTGATTGAATTTATTAGAGCTATATACAACTACCCCATCTCTTCGATAATGGTTAACAATATCCAATCAGAGTTTTTTAAATTAGAGAAGGGAACGCGTCAGGAGTGTCCCCTATCACCCCTCCTATTTAATGTGGCCATTGAACCACTAGCAATCTATCTCAGACAAGAATTGGAGGGAATAAAGATAGGATCCCAGAAGTTTGTGCTGGCCTTATATCCCGACGACCTACTTCTCTATTTTCAACAAACATATAGAAATATTCCTATCGCGTTCAAGGCATTAGATTTATTTAGTAGTATTTCGGGTTATAAAGTCAATATGCTCAAATTGGAGATTTTATGGATATACAAAAACATGGATAGCAAGACACAACATGAGCTAAGAGAGGTCATGCAGATTAGATATCTAGGAATCATGTTACATAAAGATCCTAACTGTTGGTATAGACTTAATTTTACGCCCTTCTTTTCCCGACTTAAAAGTAAGTTGAAAAGATGGGCATTATTCCCCATTTCTCTGTCAGCTAAAATAGCTATGATCAAATCTATCTTATTCCCTCAGATAATTTATATTATGAATAACTTACCATTCATTAAGGTAAAAGATATTAAAATATTTAACCAATTATGTGCTAAATTTTTTTGGAGAAAGTCGCGACATATGATAGCTATTAAAAAATTGTCACAGTCGAGGGAACATGGGGGGCTAGCTTTCCCGGATATTAAACTATATAACATGGCCATCTTGGCACGGAATGCGGTGGATTGGCTTCTGTCAACCGAGGTACTAACGAACCTAATCTTGGAAGATAGCTTAATATATCCGTTTGTATGTAAAGCAATTTTACACTGTACTTCTATAGAACTCCCAGACAGCATCAAAAGGTTTATCAGTATATATAACGTGGTTAAAGCATGGAAAATGACATGTAAATATCTTAAAATCAATTTTTATATTTCTCACTATCTCCCGATTAGAGGGAACCCCGAGTTTATTGCTGGATGTGAGTATCAGGTATTTAAAGAATGGGCGGATAAAGGATTTGATAAATTATTACAAGTCTTTGATCAAAGGTTTAATTTAAGAACCTTTGAGAGTATAGTCAGAGAATTTGATCTCCCCAAGAAGAGTTTCTTCGCATACCTTCAAGTACGCCACTTTGCTAACAAGAAAGCTAAGTTAGGGAACTGGTCATTAGGTTTTAAACAAATTGAAGATTATATCAATGTATATAAGCAAGGAAAGCACTCAATATCATTATTATACAAAATTTTACTGGCAAAGCAAGGACAATTAAATAATGAGCAATACATAGGTTATTGGGCAAAACATTTCCCAGAACTTAGCGGGGATCATATTAAGCAGGGTATCCAATGGCTGTTTAAAGCCCCCCTCCGTTCCTCTTTGCATGAATCATTTTTAAAACTACTCAACAATGCTTATATTTCGCCAAAAAGATTGGCAGTATGGTCTTTGGAAAATACGGGAATATGCTGCAAATGTTCAATGCCTAGGGCAGATTTGATGCACTGTTTCTGGTTATGCCCAAAAATAAGGCAATTTTGGCAGAAGGTCAACTTTTGGCTAAATAAATTTTGCGCTGAACATTTAGTCCTGGAACCTATAAATATTTTTTTTCTAAACATAACAGTCCAGAACTATGATTTGATTAATACTATTATACTTATAGGTCGTAATCTAATTCTAAGAAATTGGAAGCAGACTAGAACATTATCCTTTAAGATATTCCTAGAAGCAGTGAGACAACAGATTATATTTGAACAATATAATACCTCAAACCTATATAACAAACCAACCCAATGCTTTTTTAACAAATGGGAAAATATTATACAGACATACCCGCTTCCCATGCAATATATACTTACTAAGGCATTCCATAAAACAGACTACTTTGAAGGCCTGATATTAAGAGAATTATTTCCAGTATCTTGGCTCTGAAAAAGGGGGGACCCTAAGACCCTAAGACACCTTCTCTCGGGGTGATGGAGGAGGAGGAGGCTTTCCCTTTTTTTTTTTTTCTCTCTTTCTTCCTTTCTTCTTTTTTTCTTCTTTCTACTACTTTTTGGTCAGGTTAATGAGAATAATATGCAATAATTGTATTTAGGTATTTAGGTGCAACACGGTATCTTGGTTTTGTTTTGTTTTTTCTCTCTTTGCTCACCTACAATTCTTATTTACTGTGTGATGTCCATAAGGTAATGGGCATAGATCCTGGTTATTATGTAGGTATAAATGTTAGATATCTATTTTCTTTTTCTCTCTCTGTATACATGATTGGAAAAACTTTTTTTTTTTACCCTGCGTGGTGCACAATGTGAGCAAATGAGCTCTGTTATAGTTTTATTGATACTGATGGAAAAATAAATAAACATATTAAAAAAAAAAAAAACTAACACTACACTATCAATAAATTAATTAAATAAAATACCTACAATTATCTACAATTAAACCTAGCACTACACTATCAATACATTAATTAAATACAATACCTACAATTATCTACAATTAAACCTAACACTACACTATCAATAAATTATTTAAATAAAATATCTACAAATAACTACAATGAAATAAACTAACTAAAGTACAAAAAATAAAAAAGAACTAAGTTACAAAAAATAAAAAAATATTTACAAACATTAGAAAAATATTACAACAATTTTAAACTAATTACACCTACTCTAAGCCCCCTAATAAAATAGCAAAGCCCCCCAAAATAAAAAATGCCCTACCCTAATCTAAATTAAAAAAGTTCAAAGCTCTTTTACCTTACCAGCCCTGAACAGGGCCCTTTGTGGGGCATGCCCCAAGAAATTCAGCTCTTTTGCCTGTAAAAAAAAACATACAATACCCCCCCAACATTACAACCCACCACCCACATACCCCTAATCCAACCCAAACCCCCTTAAATAAACCTAACACTAAGCCCCTGAAGATCTTCCTACCTTATCTTCACCCTGCCAGGTTCACCGATCCGTCCTCGGAAGTCTTGATCCAAGCCTCGGAAGTGTTGATCCAAGCCCAAGCGGGGGGCTGAAGAGTGACGTCCATCCTCGGGCTGAAGTCTGGATCCAAGCGGCGACTGAAGAAATCCATCATCGGGCTGAAGTCAGAAGTCCATCATCGGGATGAAGTCTTCTATCAAGCCGCATCTTCAATCTTCTTTCTTCTGGAGTGCAGCGGAACCATCTTCTTCCAAGCCGACGCGGAACATCCTCTTCAACCGACGACTAGACGACGAATGACGGTTCCTTTAAATGATGTCATCCAAGATGGCGTCCCTCGAATTCCGATTGGCTGATAGGATTCTATCAGCCAATCGGAATTAAGGTAGGAATATTCTGATTGGCTGATGGAATCAGCCAATCAGAATCAAATTCAATCCGATTGGCTGATCCAATCAGCCAATCAGATTGAGCTCGCATTCTATTGGCTGATCGGAACAGGGGTCAGCGATAGCGGGGCGGCAGATTAGGGGTTAATAAGTGAAAGGTTAGGGGTGTTTAGACTTGGGGTACATGTTAGAGTGTTAGGTGCAGACGTAGGAAGTGTTTCCCCATAGCAAACAATGGGGCTGCGTTAGGAGCTGAACGCGGCTTTTTTGCAGGTGTTAGGTTTTTTTTCAGCTCAAACAGCCCCATTGTTTTCTATGGGGGAATCGTGCACGAGCACGTTTTTGAAGCTGGCCGCGTCCATAAGCAACTCTCGTATCGAGAGTTGAAGTTGCGTTAAATATGCTCTACGCTCCTTTTTTGGAGCCTAACGCAGCCATTCTGTGAACTCTCAATACCAGAGTTATTTAAAAGGTGCGGCCAGAAAAAAGCCAGCGTTAGCTACGCGAATCGTTACCGACAAAACTCTAAATCTAGCCGTACGTCTGCTGCAAGGAAAGGCCAAGTTCCTTTACAGGAGAGTTTATGTCAGGAATTATCTTGCTCAAGGTGAAAAGGAAGCAATCATCTCAGGCTAGCAGGGTTGTTTACTTTTGGGATGATGTCTCTGATATTGTTATAAACAGTCAGCAAAGCTGTGGCACGGATGTTGAGGATGTATCTGTTAATGTGTCAGGCACAATGGTGGGGGAGGTTAATTCTGCCCCTCCCATGGTACTTCCCTCTAGTCCTCTGTTTTACAGGTGAGCAGCATGACGGCTTCTACAAGTGGTGGTGCTGTACAGGAGATGTAAAAAGTCAGTGGTGCAGAATCTGGAGTTTCCAAGGATGAGAGACCATCTAAATCCACAGCAGTGTCTGGAACTTCTCCGCAAGCACAAGGTCCTGGTAAATGCACTGTTTTTTTCTGGGTTTAAGGGTTTTAGCTCATCGTCAGAGAGAGATAAATCCTTCGGTTTAGTTGTAAAGGACAAGAAGCTGGTTTTATATCCCTCTTAATGGGCAACAAACTACTTGAAATTTTAACATACAGTGTTAAAACTTTGCAATTTAATTTCATATTTGTTTTGCCCCATTTCCGGTAATTTGTCTCAAAAAAATGTATTTTTTACCTCTTATTGGCCTCAGCAGATGTGATAAGATACTACAAAACGATTCAAGTTTTGCTAACAAATGACAGTGGCAAGTCTAGTTTACTACAGTAACAAGCCTGATTGAATCCTCCAAAAGGCAGAGCTTAGCTTTTGAAAACCAATTGCAGCAAAAAAGGTGTTAATGTATTCAGAAGTTTTTTTTTCCGACTTTTGCTTTAATTTAATACAATAACACACACAAGCATTGTAATAACCAGATGCTTTGTATCTCTTCAATTTTTTATTTTGTAATTTGTATTTTTTTTCTCCTAGATTAGTAAATTATAGTGATATTTTCCACTCCATATACATTTTTTCCTTCTAAGCCGATGACTAGCTATGCAGAGCATGGCCATGCTATGTGACTAAGATCTTATTTTTAGTATAAAAGCATAGATGGTTTTATGAATGCAATGTTTTAATTTGGGTTGATGTAAACTTTACGTAAGTATTTGGTCTCATTAGCAGCACTACCCAGAACATAATGTACATAACGCTATCTGGAACTTTACAAAAATATCAATAGATCTTTATTTGTGCTCTCTGACATATGGCAGCAGAAGCTTGTTGAAGTCAATAGGGGATGAAAACACGGTTCTACTTTCAAAATTTGGTGAGCACAAAACCAAAATTGGACGATGATAATTTGAAAAAAATTGAGTCCATTAAAAACTGTTGAAAAGGACTAGTGAGTGCCGTCTTATATATATATATATATATATATATATACATATATATACATATATATATATATAAATATATGTATATATATATATAAATATATATATATTGTATTTATATATATATATATATATATATATATGAGTGTGAAGAGGCCGTAATAAGGGATGTGATAGCGCTGGTTGTTAGGAGACAATATAAAAAACACAATTATTATGTGTGACTGAATGCCAAAAAATAATACAGAAATCACAGCAAATAAAACACCATATGAAAAAATAGAATACACTGTAAGCACTTATATGCTGTATATACACAGTTGTGGAATTCGAGACTTTGGATATGGGTGAAATGCAAACTTACAGAAAGGAACCTCAATCATATGAGGTAAGGCAACCGCACATCAGGAAATTACTCTCAGTAGGCTTGGCCCCTTAGGGTATAGGGGAAACTTCCAAACAACGGGCTTGTCTTTTTTCCCTTCTGTTGTCCCAGGTGTAAGTGAAACTTCAGGGAGTTGGAGCCCTTTTTTCCTCGGCCTCTTTTAGTATGGGTCCTCTCAGGATAGTAGTGTAAACGATATATGAAAGAAAGAAATGCCAAAATAGTGTGATATCGTTTAAAAATCAAACATTTTATTCACATATATACACTCCTAAAAATGCCTGCTTACATCAAAAATCCTCACAGGTATGAGGTATTTATACAGTGATATGCAGCAGGTGCAGTCCAATATATGCACTGTGTGATATTTACTGCGATGAGATAACCACAGATAGTAGAATGGCCACAGGTAGCCAAAATACAAATATAGCAGCAAGTATCCACAAAATGCTACGATCAGTGGATGGATTAAAAACTCTTATCTATAAAGTATACTGCACCAGAGATTCTGGTTAGTGAGAACAGTCCGTTCATGTAAGGTGAAGTCTAACGCGTTTCAAAGGTTGTAGTAATAACTCCTTCTTCTTCAGAGACTGTTTTGTATTTGAACGGATGGTCCTTTTATTCCCGTTTCATCTCGCGGGATTTTAGAGGTAAGTTCTAAAAGTACTTCTAATTGGACTATACACTCACACCTCCGATGACGATTGTAAAGTTCATCCCAATTCGTCAAGACGGAGGTGTGTGTTTCTAATCTGTAAGGTGGCGTGAGTTGAGGACACCACTCTTGTTGAAATAAAACGTATTACAATATACAATCCTAATAAATCTATTTTGGTGATGCTAATGACTACAATGTTTAGCAGGTAATACTCAATCGTAACCCGTTTGTCATATGGAGGACAGAAAGAGACCATTTAAGCCCTACGTTACAAAATCAAGACGAATAAATGTTGAAAACAATGTATTGCGATTATCTTACATCATATCGCAAATGATACACTCTCATGGGGATTAATGTTAAACAGTGCTAGATCACAATTACATACTTAATAAAATATAAAACAATTGAGAAACGAAAAACAGACGTCATGTTAGATGGACAGAAGTGATTGGAGGTAAAAAGTACTAAAGCGGATTCGAACTCGCGACTAGCTTACTCCTAAAAATAAGTCTTATAAAAAATGATTAAGAATGCTTATACATCAAAAATGAATCTAAAAAATATATAAAATATTTATAGATATTAAATATTAAATATAGTTAAAACATATACTTTAATTAAAACCTATCTAAAAAAATCCAACTATGCTTATATTGTAATATAGATATATGCTGCCCTAAGGTTACTGACTCATATTATGTTTCTAAAAAGGCGGCTAAATCTATATCTTTATTCAGACCATTTGGTGTTATTGTGTTCATGGTGTGGATCCAAAAAGTTTCTTTCTTGCGTATGGCAATAGTTCTATTACCCCCACGTATATGGGTTTTGACGTGTTCAATAATTGTGCCTTTCAGGCATGACGGGTCTTGGTTATGCACATTTTTATAATGAAGAGATAGGTTATGGGAAGTTTCTCCTATAGTGATATTAGTCAGATGTTCAGATAATCTTTTCTTATATGGTCTGGTCGTTCTACCGATATATTGTAAATTACAGCTACATTGTAGCATGTATACAACAAAGTCGGTTTTGCAATTACATAAAGACTTAATATCAAACTCTTTTCCATTTTTTGTTGATTTGAATTTCTTTGTCGGTTTGTGTCCATTCATATGATGGATACAAGACTCACAATTTTTTCGATTGCATTTAAAAAAAAACAATGTTTGTTTCCCTAGCCAATTTGAATGGGTCGGTTTGCTATTTTTTAGCAGACTGGGTGCTAGAACTGATTTAAAAATTTTATTTTTCTTATATATTATTTTCGGGTTCTCTTTTGTTATATCTTTTAAGAGAGTATCTTTTTTTAGAATATGCCAGTGTTTATTTAAAATCTTATTTATTTCCTGGGCTCCCTCGTTATAAGTTGTGACTAAGCTACATGTGGAGTAGTCACTTCTTTTCTTTTTTTGATCTGACTCCTTCAGTAAATTCTTTCTGGGGATTTTTCTAGTTTTGTTATCTGCGTTTTGTAGAATCCTGTGGTTATAACCCTTTTTAAAAAACTTATTCTTTAGGCAGTTTGATTCTTTTTCATAAACCTCCATTTTGGAACAGTTACGTCTAATCCTTTGAAACTGTCCAAATGGAATGTTTTCTATCTATTTAGGATTATGTCCACTGCTAGCATGTAAGTAAGCGTTACTGTCAGTGTCTTTTTTGTATAGCCTTGACAGAATTTTGTTATCTTCATGATAAAACACAAGATCTAAAAATTCTATTTCATTTGTATCAATTTTTTTGGTAAAATTTAAATTAAAAGTATTATCATTAATAAATGTAATAAAATCCTCTAAAATTTCATTTGTACCCGACCAGATTAAAATAATGTCATCTATAAATCTACCCAATAGACAATAAAAGGAAGGAAGGGGTTGTTTTCCCATATTTGAATTTCTTCCCATGCCCCCATATATAGGTTCGCAAAGCTGGGGGCGAAGCGGGTGCCCATGGCCGTACCACTTATTTGCAAATAAAATTGATCTTCAAACATAAAATAATTTTTTTCTAAAATGAATTTGATTGAATTTGTTAAAAATTTCTGTTTTTCTAAATCGATGTCTGTTACTTTGTTAAACCAAAATTTAATCGCCTCGATACCTTTAAGATGAGGGATACTTGTATACAAAGCACTTACGTCTAAAGTGGCCCATAGATAATTAGGGTCCCAAATTATTTCTGTTATTTTGTTTATAGTGTCTGTTGAGTCTTTTAAATAAGACCTGAGATGTGGAACAATTGGTTGTAGAAAAGTATCCACAAATTCCGACAATTTGGATGTTAAACAATTAATCCCTGACACTATGGGCCGCCCAGGTGGATTTTCTTTATCTTTATGCACTTTGGGTAAGTGATAGAAGATAGCTATAGTCGGATTCTCATTTCTTAAAAACTGAAATTCATTCTCATTTATACAATTTTTGTTTTTGGCCAGACCTAATAATTCTTGGTATTCATTCTGGAAGGTTTTTGTCGGGTCCCCCTTAATTTTTGTATAAGTAACTATGTCTTCTAATAGACGTAATGCTTCCTTAATATAGTCTGTTTTTTCCTGTATGACTAGGCCCCCTCCCTTGTCTGCTTCCCTGAAGACGATTGATACATCTTCTTGTAAATTTTTTAGGATTGATTTTTCTCTTATGTTTAAATTATCTTTCTTAATTTTATATGTATTACAAAATTTCTCCAAGTCCTCTTTAACCAGATTATAAAAAACTGGTATATAATTCCCTTTCGATTGGACCGGGAAATAAGTTGAGGGAGGTTTAAATGTGGTATGTTTTGCGTATGATAGAGTTGCTTTTTCATTATCATTGGTTTCCCCTTCCATATTTAGTTCTTGGAGGATAATTAGGGCTTCTAGATCTGCATCTGACAGTAGTTGTGTGTTGAGATCATTAATATTGTTTTGAACATCTTTTTTTTGTTTTTCAAAGTGACGTTTTAACGTTAACTTTCTGATGTATTTGTTCAAATCAATAAAGAGTTCAAAAGGATTTGGTCCTTTGGTAGGGGCAAACGATAAACCCTTATCTAAAATACTGATTTCTTCACTTGAGAAATTTCTTTTAGAGAGATTAAACATTTTGGTATTCAATTCACTAATCTCGTTTACAACTTCGTTTAGATGTTGCGGTCTAATGATCTGATTCTTTGCCTTTCCCTTTCCTCCTCTACATCCTCTCGCCCTCTTTTTGTTTTTCTGGTTTCTCTCAGGTTCCAATCTGGAAGTGGAGCCACTTGTTTCTGAATAATGTTGGGGTTCCCTATTTGGGTTTTTCTCTGGGGTGGCACTAGAAAATTTATATTGTTATCCCCACTATTATAACTATTTCTGGTCTGAATAGGAGTCCCGCTATTTCTATGTATCTGTGCTTTCGGGTTATTTCCTATATTGCAGTTAGCCCCATATGGTCTCATTCCATTTTGATTATGATAGGATTGTGTATTCCTATAGTGTTGGGACTGGGTGTTATTCCCATAACCATAGTAATGGTCATAGTTTCTGTCTCTTGTGTCTTTATAGTTGTGTCGCCAGTTGTTGGAGGGTAAATTTTCTCTTGGTCTATCTGTTCCTCTCCCATTAAAGTTTCTGTATTCATATGTATTCCTATTAAATGACTGGCTATTTCTATAATGGTTTCTGTATTCATATGTGTTTCTTTTATCTTGTGGTATTCTAAATGTATTAGTGTATTGAGGGTCTTGTTCTCTATGAGTTTCAGTTTGTAGTGATATGGGGTTAGAACCAGTATTAGTATGTTCTCCCCTTAGAGATTTAACTCTATTTCTACTTCTATTTCTTTGTTGGAATTGTCTATATGTTTGATTGGTTGAAAAATCAGGAGAGTTGAAAGTAGACCAATTGCTACATTGTTCTGCTTGATTATTCCCCTCTCTTGTTTCATTCCATACATCTTCTTCATCTCCCTCTATTCTAATTGCTCTTTCCATTTCTTTTTTATCATTGAAATCCCGTAGGAATTTTTTATTTTTCTTACTTTCCACTTCTTTTTCGAATCTTTCTATTTTTCTTTTATTTTCTATATCTAATTCTTTGTAGTACATGTCTCCCCTGAACATATTTAGTCTTGTTCTTATATCTTTGATCTGTTCACTACATTCCTCCACTTTTTTGGTTCTGAATTTAATAAGAATATTCATCAGTTTAACCGATATTTCTTCCATAGTGGAATCCCATTCTGATAGAAGTTCTATTTCAGAACTATCTATAATGGTTGTCTTTTCAAATTGTAGCCCTTTGGGGATTATTTTGTATTTTAGATATCTTTCTAAGTTATTGCAATCATACCAATGATTTAACTGTTTTTTATATAATTTCTCTAGTTTTTCAAATAATACTTTTGGGTCTGTTAATTTGTAATTGTCTAATGATTCAGTAAGGTCATCATTAATTGATAGATGTTTCTGCTTTTTTGTGATATCAAAATAATCCCCATATTCGAATTCTGCCATGTTAAAATATAAGAATGAGAAAGGGGATACACTGTATGGGTACAATGTGTATAAAGTGAATGAATAGGGCTACAATTTGAAAAGACAACCATTATAGATAGTTCTGAAATAGAACTTCTATCAGAATGGGATTCCACTATGGAAGAAATATCGGTTAAACTGATGAATATTCTTATTAAATTCAGAACCAAAAAAGTGGAGGAATGTAGTGAACAGATCAAAGATATAAGAACAAGACTAAATATGTTCAGGGGAGACATGTACTACAAAGAATTAGATATAGAAAATAAAAGAAAAATAGAAAGATTCGAAAAAGAAGTGGAAAGTAAGAAAAATAAAAAATTCCTACGGGATTTCAATGATAAAAAAGAAATGGAAAGAGCAATTAGAATAGAGGGAGATGAAGAAGATGTATGGAATGAAACAAGAGAGGGGAATAATCAAGCAGAACAATGTAGCAAGTGGTCTACTTTCAACTCTCCTGATTTTTCAACCAATCAAACATATAGACAATTCCAACAAAGAAATAGAAGTAGAAATAGAGTTAAATCTCTAAGGGGAGAACATACTAATACTGGTTCTAACCCCATATCACTACAAACTGAAACTCATAGAGAACAAGACCCTCAATACACTAATACATTTAGAATACCACAAGATAAAAGAAACACATATGAATACAGAAACCATTATAGAAATAGCCAGTCATTTAATAGGAATACATATGAATACAGAAACTTTAATGGGAGAGGAACAGATAGACCAAGAGAAAATTTACCCTCCAACAACTGGCGACACAACTATAAAGACACAAGAGACAGAAACTATGACCATTACTATGGTTATGGGAATAACACCCAGTCCCAACACTATAGGAATACACAATCCTATCATAATCAAAATGGAATGAGACCATATGGGGCTAACCGCAATATAGGAAATAACCCGAAAGCACAGATACATAGAAATAGCGGGACTCCTATTCAGACCAGAAATAGTTATAATAGTGGGGATAACAATATAAATTTTCTAGTGCCACCCCAGAGAAAAACCCAAATAGGGAACCCCAACATTATTCAGAAACAAGTGGCTCCACTTCCAGATTGGAACCTGAGAGAAACCAGAAAAACAAAAAGAGGGCGAGAGGATGTAGAGGAGGAAAGGGAAAAGGGAAGGCAAAGAATCAGATCATTAGACCGCAACATCTAAACGAAGTTGTAAACGAGATTAGTGAATTGAATACCAAAATGTTTAATCTCTCTAAAAGAAATTTCTCAAGTGAAGAAATCAGTATTTTAGATAAGGGTTTATCGTTTGCCCCTACCAAAGGACCAAATCCTTTTGAACTCTTTATTGATTTGAACAAATACATCAGAAAGTTAACGTTAAAACGTCACTTTGAAAAACAAAAAAAAGATGTTCAAAACAATATTAATGATCTCAACACACAACTACTGTCAGATGCAGATCTAGAAGCCCTAATTATCCTCCAAGAACTAAATATGGAAGGGGAAACCAATGATAATGAAAAAGCAACTCTATCATACGCAAAACATACCACATTTAAACCTCCCTCAACTTATTTCCCGGTCCAATCGAAAGGGAATTATATACCAGTTTTTTATAATCTGGTTAAAGAGGACTTGGAGAAATTTTGTAATACATATAAAATTAAGAAAGATAATTTAAACATAAGAGAAAAATCAATCCTAAAAAATTTACAAGAAGATGTATCAATCGTCTTCAGGGAAGCAGACAAGGGAGGGGGCCTAGTCATACAGGAAAAAACAGACTATATTAAGGAAGCATTACGTCTATTAGAAGACATAGTTACTTATACAAAAATTAAGGGGGACCCGACAAAAACCTTCCAGAATAAATACCAAGAATTATTAGGTCTGGCCAAAAACAAAAATTGTATAAATGAGAATGAATTTCAGTTTTTAAGAAATGAGAATCCGACTATAGCTATCTTCTATCACTTACCCAAAGTGCATAAAGATAAAGAAAATCCACCTGGGCGGCCCATAGTATCAGGGATTAATTGTTTAACATCCAAATTGTCGGAATTTGTGGATACTTTTCTACAACCAATTGTTCCACATCTCAGGTCTTATTTAAAAGACTCAACAGACACTATAAACAAAATAACAGAAATAATTTGGGACCCTAATTATCTATGGGCCACTTTAGACGTAAGTGCTTTGTATACAAGTATCCCACATCTTAAAGGTATCGAGGCGATTAAATTTTGGTTTAACAAAGTAACAGACATCGATTTAGAAAAACAGAAATTTTTAACAAATTCAATCAAATTCATTTTAGAAAAAAATTATTTTATGTTTGAAGATCAATTTTATTTGCAAATAAGTGGTACGGCCATGGGCACCCGCTTCGCCCCCAGCTTTGCGAACCTATATATGGGGGCATGGGAAGAAATTCAAATATGGGAAAACAACCCCTTCCTTCCTTTTATTGTCTATTGGGCAGATTTATAGATGACATTATTTTAATCTGGTCGGGTACAAATGAAATTTTAGAGGATTTTATTACATTTATTAATGATAATACTTTTAATTTAAATTTTACCAAAAAAATTGATACAAATGAAATAGAATTTTTAGATCTTGTGTTTTATCATGAAGATAACAAAATTCTGTCAAGGCTATACAAAAAAGACACTGACAGTAACACTTACTTACATGCTAGCAGTGGACATAATCCTAAATGGATAGAAAACATTCCATTTGGACAGTTTCAAAGGATTAGACGTAACTGTTCCAAAATGGAGGATTATGAAAAAGAATCAAACTGCCTAAAGAATAAGTTTTTTATAAAGGGTTATAACCACAGGATTCTACAAAACGCAGATAACAAAACTAGAAAAATCCCCAGAAAGAATTTACTGAAGGAGTCAGATCAAAAAAAGAAAAGAAGTGACTACTCCACATGTAGCTTAGTCACAACTTATAACGAGGGAGCCCAGGAAATAAATAAGATTTTAAATAAACACTGGCATATTCTAAAAAAAGATACTCTCTTAAAAGATATAACAAAAGAGAACCCGAAAATAATATATAAGAAAAATAAAAATTTTAAATCAGTTCTAGCACCCAGTCTGCTAAAAAATAGCAAACCGACCCATTCAAATTGGCTAGGGAAACAAACATTGTTTTTTTTTAAATGCAATCGAAAAAATTGTGAGTCTTGTATCCATCATATGAATGGACACAAACCGACAAAGAAATTCAAATCAACAAAAAATGGAAAAGAGTTTGATATTAAGTCTTTATGTAATTGCAAAACCGACTTTGTTGTATACATGCTACAATGTAGCTGTAATTTACAATATATCGGTAGAACGACCAGACCATATAAGAAAAGATTATCTGAACATCTGACTAATATCACTATAGGAGAAACTTCCCATAACCTATCTCTTCATTATAAAAATGTGCATAACCAAGACCCGTCATGCCTGAAAGGCACAATTATTGAACACGTCAAAACCCATATACGTGGGGGTAATAGAACTATTGCCCTACGCAAGAAAGAAACTTTTTGGATCCACACCATGAACACAATAACACCAAATGGTCTGAATAAAGATATAGATTTAGCCGCCTTTTTAGAAACATAATATGAGTCAGTAACCTTAGGGCAGCATATATCTATATTACAATATAAGCATAGTTGGATTTTTTTAGATAGGTTTTAATTAAAGTATATGTTTTAACTATATTTAATATTTAATATCTATAAATATTTTATATATTTTTTAGATTCATTTTTGATGTATAAGCATTCTTAATCATTTTTTATAAGAATTATTTTTAGGAGTAAGCAGAATATTTATAGCAAAGTTGATTTTAATACATTACCTTTAACTATCCCCCTATAGACAAACAATAATAAAAATAAAATATAAAAAATAAAAAATATAAAATAAATAAATAAAAAATATATACCCCCTCTATTATTTTATAGGGTCAAATCGCTTCCCAGATCATAAACAAGGGAGCTGGATTATGTGTGCCATTGGTACTTTAAGAATGAATAATTTGTAAAAACAAATTACAAGGGATCCCTATTAGCTCTATACACATTGGGCAGATGTAGCCCAGTGGTTTAGTACGCTGCCCCTGAACTTGCTAGTCGCGAGTTCGAATCCGCTTTAGTACTTTTTACCTCCAATCACTTCTGTCCATCTAACATGACGTCTGTTTTTCGTTTCTCAATTGTTTTATATTTTATTAAGTATGTAATTGTGATCTAGCACTGTTTAACATTAATCCCCATGAGAGTGTATCATTTGCGATATGATGTAAGATAATCGCAATACATTGTTTTCAACATTTATTCGTCTTGATTTTGTAACGTAGGGCTTAAATGGTCTCTTTCTGTCCTCCATATGACAAACGGGTTACGATTGAGTATTACCTGCTAAACATTGTAGTCATTAGCATCACCAAAATAGATTTATTAGGATTGTATATTGTAATACGTTTTATTTCAACAAGAGTGGTGTCCTCAACTCACGCCACCTTACAGATTAGAAACACACACCTCCGTCTTGACGAATTGGGATGAACTTTACAATCGTCATCGGAGGTGTGAGTGTATAGTCCAATTAGAAGTACTTTTAGAACTTACCTCTAAAATCCCGCGAGATGAAACGGGAATAAAAGGACCATCCGTTCAAATACAAAACAGTCTCTGAAGAAGAAGGAGTTATTACTACAACCTTTGAAACGCGTTAGACTTCACCTTACATGAACGGACTGTTCTCACTAACCAGAATCTCTGGTGCAGTATACTTTATAGATAAGAGTTTTTAATCCATCCACTGATCGTAGCATTTTGTGGATACTTGCTGCTATATTTGTATTTTGGCTACCTGTGGCCATTCTACTATCTGTGGTTATCTCATCGCAGTAAATATCACACAGTGCATATATTGGACTGCACCTGCTGCATATCACTGTATAAATACCTCATACCTGTGAGGATTTTTGATGTAAGCAGGCATTTTTAGGAGTGTATATATGTGAATAAAATGTTTGATTTTTAAACGATATCACACTATTTTGGCATTTCTTTCTTTCATATATCGTTTACACTACTATCCTGAGAGGACCCATACTAAAAGAGGCCGAGGAAAAAAGGGCTCCAACTCCCTGAAGTTTCACTTACACCTGGGACAACAGAAGGGAAAAAAGACAAGCCCGTTGTTTGGAAGTTTCCCCTATACCCTAAGGGGCCAAGCCTACTGAGAGTAATTTCCTGATGTGCGGTTGCCTTACCTCATATGATTGAGGTTCCTTTCTGTAAGTTTGCATTTCACCCATATCCAAAGTCTCGAATTCCACAACTGTGTATATACAGCATATAAGTGCTCCAGCATTTGGGACATTTTGTAATCAGCTTTCTACTCTATCTTACAGTGTATTCTATTTTTTCATATGGTGTTTTCTTTGCTGTGCTTTCTGTATTATTTTTTGGCATTCAGTCACACATAATAATTGTGTTTTTTATATTGTCTCCTAACAACCAGCGCTATCACATCCCTTATTACGGCCTCTTCACACTCATTTTTACACAGGGGGATAAGCACTGGGCTGGCCGGGGATTCCTTCTCTGTCTCGGCCAGCACAATTGCTTTTCTGCTCTCTAAGGGATAGAAGCTATAGGGTTGGTTTTTTGCTCCCGGGGGATTCCACCTTCTAGATTGATATTAGATTCACATCTATATCTCTTTTCCACCCCCTCAGTCCAGCGCCTTCTACTTTTCTCGCTTTCAGTTCCATATATATATATATATATATATATATAATGAGCACCGTACACTGAAGCTTCAATGCAAGGTATTAGTTTCAAAAGTAGCTCTCATCCTATTGGCTGTTTTGGTAGTTTATTGTAGATTAGGGGCTGTTTTCATTTTGGGGGGCTTTTTTATTTTTATAGGGCTATTAGATAAGGTGTAATAGTTATCAGATGTAAAGATCGTAGGTGTTGTCACTATCTCTACATCTTACGGGGCCCCTGTTCCAGCCCTTTGTGGGAGGGGCAAAGCGCGTCATGCTCTGGAAACTTATGATGTAGTCGCTACGTCCAACACAGCTGTAAGCCGTTACACTACAACTGAGAAGCAGGGTTCCTACTTGCAAGTGAAGACGCCGTAACCTCACAGTTTGCTGCTGGAATGTTATATGTTTTAATCCTTTTCAGTGTGTTCGTTTTATGAACTTGTGGTGGGGTTGGCCTTCCATCACGCTCCCTATAAGCTTCTATTTTTGTAATAAAGCACAGTTTTATGCTGAGTGCAGCCTTAGTCTTTCTTTAACAACTACGTCTCATGGTAATTGTTCTTTCTATTTACTATTTTTGTATTTTTTTATTTTATTAAAATAGTTATGTTAGGTTCATTTATAGTTTAATGTTAGGTTTATTTTTATTTCACAGGTAAGTTTTTATTTATTAAAATATAGTCATACTGTAATTTTAATTTAAAGTTAGGGGTGTGTTAGGTTTAGGGGTTAATAGTTTTATTTAGTGTTTTGCGATGTGGGGGGCTGGCGGTTTAGGGGTTAATAGGTGTATTTAGTGGTGGCAATGTGGGGGGCTGGAGGTTTAGGGGTTAATAGGTTTATTTAGTAGCGGCGATATGGGAGGCCGGAGGTTTAGGGGTTAATCATTTTATTTAGTGGTGGCAATGTCGGGGAGTGGCGGTTTAGGGGTTAATAGCTTTTATTAGAGTTGGCGATGTCAGGAACGGCAGATTAGGGGTTAATAACTTTATTTAGGTATTGGCGATGTCGGGCGTGGCAGATTAGGGGTGTTTAGACTAAGGGTTTATGTTAGGGTGTTAGGTTTAAACGTAACTTTTTTTCCCCATAGACATCAATGGGGTTGCGTTATGAAGATTTTTCATTCCGTACTTCAGATTTTAGTTTTTTTTCTAACACTCTCTCCCCATTGATGTCTATGAGGGAAAGCGTGCATGAGCACGCCAAATCAGCCCTTGACTTTTGTGCGGTATGGAGCTTAACGCCACCATATCGTACGCACAAGGAGGCTTTTCAGTAACTCATAATGACAGCGCTATGGAGAGTGAGATAACGCAACTTTTTTAGCGTTAGTTTCGCATCCTGTTTAGTGCAAAACTCGTAATCTAGGTGAATATTATTAATAGTAAACACGATGTTGAATAATATTTGGCCAATGCAGCAGTGTAGAAACTGTAACCTGAATGTATATAGCGTTAGTGACATTTATAAAAATGAGAAAGTGTACTTAATAGTAGAAAATCAATTGATATCCAGTTTGAAGATATAAATGGTCTAATTTTGGTGTAAGACTGTGGTAGTGTATAAAAAGGGAAATTAATGTTGCTAGATGTGCAATAAAAAAAATGAAAAGAAATGCAAAGATGACATAGTGTAACTAGTGTGTGACTAGTATGGTGCAAAATGAATTATCCAAAAAATTATTATCAAAAAATGTTATCAAAAGCATGTGACTTGAATGCATTGCGTAGAAAAGAGTAGTATATGGGTATTATAATATTTTATGTGTATAAAAGTGCTGTTCCAAAAATATATTTCAAAAAAGATGTGGATAAAATTCTATTAGCATGTGCAAAGTGGTATTTACTGGTTTACTAATATAAGGAAAGCTATTAATATGTGGTTAAATGTAATAATTATTCTACTGCAGAAAATGCAGTGTGTAATTAGTAACACTGCCGCAAAGGCCAAATACTCTCCATCGGAAGCCTCAGATATGCTCCATCAGTTAGTGGGGAAAAAAAAATCCCTTTTTATTAATATACAAATCAGGAACACAGAAAGGGGTAAACTATGTCTAGATAAGAATGTTATATTATCACACTTAGTGGGAATTCTTTATAGACTACTCGATTAACGTAGGGTGACCATATTGGCGCTTTAAAAAGGGACACATATAAAAAATGCATATCTTTTAACAGCCCTGACATGTATTTTTCATATGTGTAACTTTTTAAAACGGCAATATGGTCACCCTACTCTAACATGAATATCTAATATATTTCACTTTTATTGAGTTTTATATGCCTATTTCCCAATGAAAACAGCTTAGGTATATAGTCAATAGCCTTGAAGAAGAAATATAGTAATGGATGTTCACTATGTGACAAAAAATGTCTGGCAACTGGAGTTTTGGGTATTTCACCTGTAAAAGATAAGAGGTTTTCTCTTATCCTATCTTTAAGCATTCGTGAGGTGCGACCTATATACTACTTATTACAAAAATTACTTTTTATTAAGTAAACTACAAAGGTAGAATTACAAGTTAAATTATATTTTATTTTAAATGTATCTCCAGTTTGTCTAGAAGTGAAAATTGTATCAGTATCTGCATATTCGCAGGATTTTAACGGTCTAGCTTTTTTTTTTCTAACATACTGCCTTTTTTTCTCATATTTTTGAGCTTTTTTTAACTTTTGTGTGCAATATTTTATTTGAATAATGTTTATTAGATGGTGTTATTATCAGTGTAAGTGTACTTTGTAATGTGCTTTTGTTTCATGAAACAGTTAACCAGAGCACCTTGGATGCGGTAATCATTCTAGCGTATATCACCATTGCACTCAAGCAATCGTATTTCTTTCAACTCGTAATATCAGCTGTAAACCCGACACGCACATACACCAGCAATAAACTATCGTTGCTTGCGCACAAACGTTAGTGCTCCACTTGTAATCTGGCCCTATATTGCAAGGTATTTGACTGGGAAGGGTTCAAAAGTATATATATATATATATATATATATATATATATATATATATATATATATATGTAGAGAAACAAGTAAAATGTGTTCACACACTGGGTAAACACAAGTGATACTCTATAGTTGGCGCTAGTCAGTATTGTGTAGGATATAGTGGCAGCTATATAAGACCAGTACTGGTTGAGATGTAAGGTCCCAGTCAGTAAGTGAAAAATGTGTATACAAGAATAGATACAGCGCCTATATATCCATTAAAATATGGGTGGTATATGGGAATATGAATGAGAGCTAAAGACAATTAGTTAAGAAATAATAACAATCAAAAGAATATAAAAAATTATTAAAATAAATGATGCTAGAAAAATGATGAATAAATTATGAAACAATGTTCATATGAGTCTTTAGACAATATACAGTCCGTGGTAAATCTTCACATGAAGTTGATATCAGTAAATAAATGGTATATAATACCCTTACCAGATATTACCTCAATCTAATTAGGTAAGTATGCCGCACTGGGGGTATATACAGATGGTAGAATCTTCTCCTTGTATCCAGATGTGGTGCCTCTTGGGTTTTCGTTAGCCTCCTGGAGTATGCAGGGATGTATTTCTGGTTGTAGATAGATCCCTTGTACTTCCTTTGTGTTGGTAGTTAGCCTCTTGGAGTACCTTTTCTGTCTTGGTATCAACTATTTCTGGTCTTCTTCTGATGTCTTAGTGTAAATATGTTCCTTCACTTTGATTCACTTGCTGTTTTAATGTCCAACTTTAATGCTAATGCATTAAAGTTGGACATTAAAACAGCAACACAAAGGAAGTACAAGGGATCTATCTACAACCAGAAATACATCCCTGCATACTCCAGGAGGCTAACGAAAACCCAAGAGGCACCACATCTGGATACAAGGAGAAGATTCTACCATCTGTATATACCCCCAGTGCGGCATACTTACCTCATTAGATTGAGGTAATATCTGGTAAGGGTATTATATACCATTTATTTACTGATATCAACTTCATGTGAAGATTTACCACGGACTGTATATTGTCTAAAGACTCATATGAACATTGTTTCATAATCTATTCATCATTTTTCTAGCATCATTTATTTTAATAATTTTTTATATTCTTTTGATTGTTATTATTTCTTAACTAATTGTCTTTAGCTCTCATTCATATTCCCATATACCACCCATATTTTAATGGATATATAGGCGCTGTATCTATTCTTGTATACACATATATATATATGTACAGTATATATGTGTGTGTGTCTATGCATGTCTATATGTGTATTTATTATATATATATATATATATATATAAACATATAAATGTACATATATACACATGTATATACATACACACATACAAATTTTAAAACATTTATTTCAATATTAAGCTTATATTTATTTTATTAAAACATGTTTATGTACACTCGTAATCTAGCCAATTGTTTGGAAATTAAATTTGCAGCATTTCTAAGGCCTAGATTTGGAGTTCGGCGGTAAAAGGGCTGTTAACGCTCCGCGGGCTTTTTTCTGGCCGCACCATAAATTTAACTCTGGTATCGAGAGTTCAAACAAATGCTGCGTTAGGCTCCAAAAAAGGAGCGTAGAGCATTTTTACCGCAAATGCAACTCTCGATACCAGAGTTGCTTACGGACGCGGCCGGCCTCAAAAACGTGCTCGTGCACGATTCCCCCATAGGAAACAATGGGGCTGTTTGAGCTGAAAAAAACCTAACACCTGCAAAAAAGCAGCGTTCAGCTCCTAACGCAGCCCCATTGTTTCCTATGGGGAAACACTTCCTACGTCTGCACCTAACACTCTAACATGTACCCCGAGTCTAAACACCCCTAACCTTACACTTATTAACCCCTAATCTGCCGCCCCCGCTATCGCTGACCCCTGCATATTTTTTTAAACCCCTAATCTGCCGCTCCGTAAACCGCCGCAACCTACGTTATCCCTATGTACCCCTAATCTGCTGCCCTAACATCGCCGACCCCTATATTATATTTATTAACCCCTAACCTGCCGCCCTCAACGTCGCCGACACCTGCCTACACTTATTAACCCCTAATCTGCCGAGCGGACCGCACCGCTACTATAATAAAGTTATTAACCCCTAATCCGCCTCACTAACCCTATCATAAATAGTATTAACCCCTAATCTGCCCTCCCTAACATCGCCGACACCTACCTTCAATTATTAACCCCTAATCTTCCGATCGGAGCTCACCGCTATTCTAATAAATGGATTAACCCCTAAAGCTAAGTCTAACCCTAACACTAACACCCCCCTAAGTTAAATATAATTTTTATCTAACGAAATAAATTAACTCTTATTAAATAAATGATTCCTATTTAAAACTAAATACTTACCTGTAAAATAAACCCTAATATAGCTACAATATAAATTATAATTATATTATAGCTATTTTAGGATTAATATTTATTTTACAGGTAACGTTGTAATTATTTTAACCAGGTACAATAGCTATTAAATAGTTAAGAACTATTTAATAGTTACCTAGTTAAAATAATAACAAATTTACCTGTAAAATAAATCCTAACCTAAGATATAATTAAACCTAACACTACCCTATCAATAAAATAATTAAATAAACTACCTACAATTACCTACAATTAACCTAACACTACACTATCAATAAATTAATTAAACACAATTGCTACAAATAAATACAATTAAATAAACTAGCTAAAGTACAAAAAATAAAAAAGAACTAAGTTACAGAAAATAAAAAAATATTTACAAACATAAGAAAAATATTACAACAAT
Source organism: Bombina bombina (assembly GCF_027579735.1). NCBI lineage: Eukaryota > Metazoa > Chordata > Amphibia > Anura > Bombinatoridae > Bombina > Bombina bombina. The sequence goes on from NC_069501.1 coordinate 473,485,571, forward strand.
TTTAAACTAATTACACCTACTCTAAGCCCCCTAATAAAATAACAAAGCCCCCCAAAATAAAAATTTCCCTACCCTATTCTAAATTAAAAAAGTTACAAGCTCTTTTACCTTACCAGCCCTGAACAGGGCCCTTTGCGGGGCATGCCCCAAGAATTTCAGCTCTTTTGCCTGTAAAAAAAAACATACCATACCCCCCCCCAACATTACAACCCACCACCCACATACCCCTAATCTAACCCAAACCCCCCTTAAATAAACCTAACACTAATCCCCTGAAGATCTTCCTACCTTGTCTTCACCATCCAGGTATCACCGATCCGTCCTGGCTCCAAGATCTTCATCCAACCCAAGCGGGGGTTGGCGATCCATAATCCGGTGCTGAAGAGGTCCAGAAGAGGCTCCAAAGTCTTCCTCCTATCCGGCAAGAAGAGGACATCCGGACCGGCAAACATCTTCTCCAAGCGGCATCTTCGATCTTCTTCCATCCGGAGCGAAGTGGCAGGATCCTGAAGACCTCCAGCGCGGAACATCCATCCGGACCGACGACTGAACGACGAATGACTGTTCCTTTAAGGGACGTCATCCAAGATGGCGTCCCTCGAATTCCGATTGGCTGATAGGATTCTATCAGCCAATCGGAATTAAGGTAGGAATTTTCTGATTGGCTGATGGAATCAGCCAATCAGAATCAAGTTCAATCCGATTGGCTGATCCAATCAGCCAATCAGATTGAGCTCGCATTCTATTGGCTGTTCCGATCAGCATCCTGCAATAACAATTTGTACCCCTCCGGTGCAGAGAGAGCCACTCTGTGGCCCTCTCTACACCGGACATCGATGGCCGCAATCGTTGGTGGGTGGGAGCTGCAGTGGGAGGCGGGTGGGCGGCCATCGATGGCTTCAGATACACAGAGGGGGGTGGGATCGGGGTGGGAGAGTCAGGGGCGCGCACAGACACGCGCGCGTGCACGGGGGATCGGCGGGCGGGCGCGTGCACGTGAGGGAGCGGATGGGAACCGCTTACACTACAGAAATAATCATGTAGTAAATGGGAGGAAGAGGGGGAATAAATGCCCCCAAAAAGTAATCTAAGGGATCTGGGAGGGGGTGGGGGTAGGGGTTGGTCGTGGGGAAGCTACACTACAGAAAAATGGAAAAAAAAAAAATAAAAAAGAGAAAAAAATATTGTTAACTGGGTACTGGCAGACAGCTGCCAGTACCCAAGATGGCCCCCAAAAAGGCAGGGGGGGTTAGAGAGCTGTTTTTGCGGGGGATCAGGGAGGTTGGGGGCTAAGGGGGGATCCTACAAAGTAGCATATGTAAATATGCTAAAGATGTATTTTTTTTTTTTTTTTTAAAAACTTTTATTTTAGTACTGGCAGACTTTCTGCCAGTACTTAAGATGGCGGGGACAATTGTGGGGTGGGGGAGGGAAGGGAGCTGTTTGGGAGATATCAGGGGGTCTGATGTGTCAGGTGGGAGGCTAATCTCTACACTAAAGCTAAAATTAACCCCGCAAGCTCCCTACAAACTACCTAATTAACCCCTTGACTGCTAGCCATAATACATGTGTGATGCGTAGCAGCACTTTGCGGCCTTCTAATTACCAAAAAGCAACGCCAAAGTCATATATGTCTGCTATTTCTGAACAAAGGGGATCCCAGAGAAGCATTTACAACTATTTGTGCCATAATTGCACATGCTGTTTGTAAATAATTTCAGTGAGAAACCTAAAAGTGTGAAAAATTTAGCGTTTTTTTTAATTTGATTGCATTTGGCGGTGAAATGGTGGCATAAAATATACCAAAATGGGCCTAGATCAATACTTGGGGTTGTCTACTACACTACACTGAAGCTAAAATTAACCCTAGAAGCTCCCTACATGCTCCCTAATTAACCCCTTCACTGCTGGGCATAATACACGTGTGGTGCGCAGTCGCATTTAGCAGCCTTCTAATTAGTAAAAAGCAAAACCAAAGCCATATATGTCTGCTATTTATGAACAAAGGGGATCCCAGAGAAGCATTTACAACCATGTATGCTATAATTGCATAAGTTTTTTGTAAATAATTTCAGTGAGAAACCTAAAGTTTGTGAAAAAAATTGTGAAAAAGTGAACATTTTTTTTTATTTGATCGCATTTGGCGGTGAAATGGTGGCATGAAATATACCAAAATGGGCCTATATCAATACTTTGGGATGTCTTCTAAAAAAAAAATATATACATGTCAGGGGATATTCAGGGATTCCTGAAAGATATCAGTGTTCTAATGTAACTAGCGCTAATTTTGAAAAAAAGTGGTTTGGAAATAGCAAAGTGCTACTTGTATTTATGGCCCTATAACTTGCAAAAAAAGCAAAGAACATGTAAACATTGGGTATTTCTAAACTCAGGACAAAATTTAGAAACTATTTAGCATGGTTTTTGTTTGGTGGTTGTAGATGTATAACAGATTTTGGGGTTCAAAGTTAGAAAAAGTGTGTTTTTTTCTATTTTTTCCTCATATTTTATAAAAAATTTTATAGTAAATTATAAGATATGAGGAAAATAATGGTATATTTTGAAAGTCCATTTAATGGCAAGAAAAACGGTATATAATATGTGTGGGTACATTAAATGAGCAAGGGGAAAATTACAGCTAAACACAAACACCGCAGAAATGTAAAAATAGCCTTGGTCCCAAACGGACAGAAAATGGAAAAGTGCTGTGGTCATTAAGGGGTTAAGCTGTCAGGTGCAAATGACTATCAGCAAGATTAAAAAAACATCAGCTGGCTGATTTGCACGTGAATTGCTGGGGGATTCCCTAGTTCCTTCCCTGGTGAGTCAGCAGCCTTATTTCTAAATTCTTAGTTTTAAAGGGACATAGAAGTGTAAAGAGAAAAATAAAAGTTGCAATGTGTTAGGTCATGTTATTGTTGTGCTATTGCTTGCATATAACTACATGTTTAACCACAGCAAATGCACACAGTTAAAGGGGCATTTAACTGCTGGGCACAATTAAAATAGCAATTTTATTTGCCTTCGGTATCCACAGTTGGCAGTCATGCTTCTATTTTAACCCATTACAGGTGTCAGTTGGTGAAGCTCCACCTCTTCATTCAGAGTGCCCCCATGATGACCACACATATTGTTGCACCCTGTCACGTGACAGACGTGATGCACATCCATCATCTGTCTCCCCTAGTGTATAATCAGGACACAGAAAGA